>NC_090375.1:131158001-131333001 GCF_036365525.1 Heterodontus francisci | reverse complement strand
TGTATGTGTGTGTGTGGGTATAGGGTTGTGTGTGTGTGTGTGTGTGTGTGTGGGTATAGGGTTGTGTGTTTGTATGTGTGTGTGTGGGTATAGGGTTTTGTGTGTGTGTGTGTGTGTGTGGGTATAGGGTTGTATGTGTGTGTGTGTGTGTGTGTGTGGGTATAGGGTTTTGTATGTGTGTGTGTGGGTATAGGGTTTTGTATGTGTGTGTGTGTGTGTGTGGGTATAGGGTTGTGTGTGTGTGTGTGTGTGTGGGTATAGGGTTTTGTGTGTGTGTGTGGGTATAGGGTTTTGTGTGTGTGTGTGGGTATAGGGTTTTGTGTGTGTGTGTGGGTATAGGGTTTTGTGTGTGTGTGTGTGTGTGTGTGGGTATAGGGTTTTGTGTGTGTGGGTATAGGGTTTTGTGTGTGTGTGGGTATAGGGTTTTGTGTGTGTGTGTGTGTGGGTATAGGGTTTTGTGTGTGTGTGTGTGGGTATAGGGCTTTGTGTGTGTGTGTGGGTATAGGGCTTTGTGTGTGTGTGTGGGTATAGGGATTTGTGTGTGTGTGTGGGTATAGGGCTTTGTGTGTGTGTGTGTATAGGGTTGTGTGTGTGTGTGTGTGTGTGTGTGTATAGGGTTTTTTGTGTGTGTGTGGGTATAGGGTTTTTTGTGTGTGTGTGGGTATAGGGTTTTGTGTGTGTGTGTGTGTGTGTGGGTATAGGGTTGTGTGTGTGTGTGTGTGGGTATAGGGTTTTGTGTGTGTGTGTGTGTGGGTATAGGGTTTTGTGTGTGTGTGTGTGTGTGTGTGTGGGTATAGGGTTTTGTGTGTGTGTGTGTGGGTATAGGGTTTTGTGTGTGTGTGTGTGTGGGTATAGGGTTTTGTGTGTGTGTGTGTGTGTGGGTATAGGGTTTTGTGTGTGTGTGTGTGGGTATAGGGTTTTGTGTGTGTGTGTGTGTGTGGGTACAGGGTTTTGTGTGTGTGTGTGTGTGTGTGGGTACAGGGTTTTGTGTGTGTGTGTGTGTGTGGGTATAGGGTTTTGTGTGTGTGTGTGTGTGGGTATAGGGTTTTGTGTGTGTGTGTGTGTGGGTATAGGGTTTTGTGTGTGTGTGTGTGGGTATAGGGTTTTGTGTGTGTGTGTGTGGGTATAGGGTTGTGTGTGTGTGTGTGTGTGTGTGTGGGTATAGGGTTTTGTGTGTGTGTGTGTGTGTGTGTATAGGGTTTTGTGTGTGTGTGTGTGTGTGTGTGTGGGTATAGGGTTTTGTGTGTGTGTGTGTGTGTGGGTATAGGGTTTTGTGTGTGTGTGTGTGTGTGTGTGTGTATAGGGTTTTGTGTGTGTGTGTGTATAGGGTTTTGTGTCTGTGTGTGTATAGGGTTTTGTGTGTATGTGGGTATAGGGTTTTCTGTATGTGTGTGTGTGGGTATAGGGTTTTGTGTGTATGTGTGTGTGTGTGGGTATAGGGTTTTGTGTGTATGTGTGTGTGTGGGTATAGGGTTTTGTGTGTATGTGTGTGGGTATAGGGTTGTGTGTGTGTGTGTGTGGGTATAGGGTTGTGTGTGTGTGTGTGTGTGTGTGTGTGTGGGTATAGGGTTGTGTGTTTGTATGTGTGTGTGTGGGTATAGGGTTGTGTGTGTGTGTGTGTGTGTGTGTGTGTGTGGGTATAGGGTTGTGTGTTTGTATGTGTGTGTGTGGGTATAGGGTTTTGTATGTGTGTGTGTGTGTGTGTGGGTATAGGGTTGTATGTGTGTGTGTGTGTGTGTGGGTATAGGGTTTTGTATGTGTGTGTGTGGGTATAGGGTTTTGTATGTGTGTGTGTGTGTGTGTGGGTATAGGGTTGTGTGTGTGTGTGTGTGGGTATAGGGTTTTGTGTGTGTGTGTGGGTATAGGGTTTTGTGTGTGTGTGTGGGTATAGGGTTTGTGTGTGTGTGTGGGTATAGGGTTTTGTGTGTGTGTGTGTGTGTGTGGGTATAGGGTTTTGTGTGTGTGGGTATAGGGTTTTGTGTGTGTGTGTGTGGGTATAGGGTTTTGTGTGTGTGTGTGTGTGGGTATAGGGTTTTGTGTGTGTGTGTGTGGGTATAGGGTTTTGTGTGTGTGTGTGTGGGTATAGGGCTTTGTGTGTGTGTGTGGGTATAGGGATTTGTGTGTGTGTGTGGTAATAAGGGCTTTGTGTGTGTGTGTGTATAGGGTTGTGTGTGTGTGTGTGTGTGTGTGTGGGTATAGGGTTTTTTGTGTGTGTGTGGGTATAGGGTTTTTTGTGTGTGTGTGGGTATAGGGTTTTTTGTGTGTGTGTGGGTATAGGGTTTTGTGGTGTGTGTGTGTGTGTGTGTGTGTGTGTGGGTATAGGGTTTGTGTGTGTGTGTGTGTGGCGTATAGGGTTTTGTGTGTGTGTGTGTGTGTGTGTATAGGGTTTTGTGTGTGTGTGTGTGTGGGTATAGGGTTTTGTGTGTGTGTGTGTGTGGGTATAGGGTTTTGTGTGTGTGTGTGTGTGTGTGGGTATAGGGTTTTGTGTGTGTGTGTGTGGGTATAGGGTTTTGTGTGTGTGTGTGTGTGTGGGTACAGGGTTTTGTGTGTGTGTGTGTGTGTGTGTGGGTACAGGGTTTTGTGTGTGTGTGTGTGTGTGGGTATAGGGTTTTGTGTGTGTGTGTGTGTGGGTATAGGGTTTTGTGTGTGTGTGTGTGTGGGTATAGGGTTTTGTGTGTGTGTGTGTGGGTATAGGGTTTTGTGTGTGTGTGTGTGGGTATAGGGTTGTGTGTGTGTGTGTGTGTGTGTGTGTGTGGGTATAGGGTTTTGTGTGTGTGTGTGTGTGTGTGTATAGGGTTTTGTGTGTGTGTGTGTGTGTGTGGGTATAGGGTTTTGTGTGTGTGTGTGTGTGTGGGTATAGGGTTTTGTGTGTGTGTGTGTGTGTGTGTGTGTATAGGGTTTTGTGTGTGTGTGTGTATAGGTTTTGTGTGTGTGTGTGTATAGGGTTTTGTGTGTGTGTGTGTATAGGGTTTTGTGTGTGTGTGGGTATAGGGTTTTCTGTATGTGTGTGTGTGTGGGTATAGGGTTTTGTGTGTATGTGTGTGTGTGTGGGTATAGGGTTTTGTGTGTATGTGTGTGTGTGTGGGTATAGGGTTTTGTGTGTATGTGTGTGTGTGTGGGTATAGGGTTTTGTGTGTATGTGTGTGTGTGTCGGGTAAAGGGTTGTGTGTGTGTGTGTGTGGGTATAGGGTTTTGTGTGTGTGTGGGTATAGGGTTTTGTGTGTGTGTGGGTATAGGGTTTTGTGTGTGTGTGGGTATAGGGTTTTGTGTGTGTGTGGGTATAGGGTTTTGTGTATGTGTGTGTGGGTATAGGGTTTTGTGTATGTGTGTGTGTGTGGGTATAGGGTTTTGTGTATGTGTGTGTGTGTGGGTATAGGGTTTTGTGTGTGTGTGTGGGTATAGGGTTTTGTGTGTATGTGTGTGTGTGTGGGTATAGGGTTTTGTATGTGTGTGTGTGTGTGTGTGTGGGTATAGGGTTTTGTATGTGTGTGTGTGTGTGGGTATAAGGTTTTGTATGTGTGTGTGTGTGTGTGTGTGGGTATAGGGTTGTGTGTGTGTGTGTGTGGGTATAGGGTTTTGTGTGTGTGTGTGTGGGTATAGGGTTTTGTGTGTGTGTGTGTGGGTATAGGGTTTTGTGTGTGTGTGTGTGGGTATAGGGTTTTGTGTGTGTGTGTGGGTATAGGGTTTTGTGTGTGTGTGTGTGGGTATAGGGTTTTGTGTGTGTGTGTGGGTCTAGGGTTTTGTGTGTGTGTGTGGGTATAGGGTTTTGTGTGTGTGTGGGTATAGGGTTTTGTATGTGTGTGTGTGTGGGTATAGGGTTTTGTGTGTGTGTGTGTGTGTGTGTGTGGGTATAGGGTTTTGTGTGTGTGTGTGTGTGTGTGTGTGTGTGGGTATAGGGTTTTGTGTGTCTGTGTGTGTGTGTGTGTGTGTATAGGGTTTTGTGTGTGTGTGTGTATAGGGTTTTGTATGTGTGTGTGTGTGTGTGTGTATAGGGTTTTGTATGTGTGTGTGGGTATAGGGTTTTGTGTGTGTGTGTGTGTGGGTATAGGGTTTTGTATGTGTGTGTGTGTGTGTGTGGGTATCGGGTTTTGTATGTGTGTGTGTGTGTGGGTATCGGGTTTTGTATGTGTGTGTGTGTGTGGGTATAGGGTTTTGTCTGTGTGTGTGTGTGTGGGTATAGGGTTTTGTATGTGTGTGTGTGTGTGTGGGTATAGGGTTTTGTGTGTGTGTGTGGGTATAGGGTTTTGTATGTGTGTGTGTGTGTGGGTATAGGGTTTTGTGTGTGTGTGTGTGTGTGGGTATAGGGTTTTGTGTGTGTGTGTGTGTGTGGGTATAGGGTTTTGTGTGTGTGTGTGTGTGTGGGTATAGGGTTTTGTGTGTGTGTGTGTGTGGGTATAGGGTTTTGTGTGTGTGTGTGTGTGTGGGTATAGGGTTTTGTGTGTGTGTGTGTGTGTGGGTATAGGGTTTTGTGTGTGTGTGTGTGTGGGTATAGGGTTTTGTGTGTGTGTGTGTGGGGATAGGGTTTTGTGTGTGTGTGTGTGTGGGGATAGGGTTTTGTGTGTGTGTGTGTGGGTATAGGGTTTTGTGTGTGTGTGTCTGGGTATAGGGTTTTGTGTGTGTGTGTCTGGGTATAGGGTTTTGTGTGTGTGTGTGTGGGTATAGGGTTTTGTGTGTGTCTGGGGGATAGGGTTTTGTGTGTGTGGGGATAGGGTTTTGTGTGTGTGTGTGTGTGGGTATAGGGTTGTGTGTGTGTGTGTGTGTGTGTGTGTGGGTATAGGGTTTTGTGTGTGTGTGGGGATAGGGTTTTGTGTGTGTGTGTGTGTGTATAGGGTTTTGTGTGTGTGTTTGTGTATAGGGTTTTGTGTGTGTGTGTGTGTGTGTGGGTATAGGGTTTTGTGTGTGTGTGTGTGGGTATAGGGTTTTGTGTGTGTGGGTATAGGGTTTTGTGTGTGTGGGGATAGGGTTTTGTGTGTGTGTGTGTGTTTGTGTATAGGGTTTTGTGTGTGTGTGTGTGTGTGTGGGTATAGGGTTTTGTGTGTCTGTGTGTGTGTGGGTATAGGGTTTTGTGTGTGTGTGTGTGTGTGTGTGTGGGTATAGGGTTTTGTGTGTGTGTGTGTGGGTATAGGGTTTGTGTGTGTGTGTGTGGGTATAGGGTTTTGTGTGTGTGTGTGTGGGTATAGGGTTTTTGTGTGTGTGTGTGTCTGGGTATAGGGTTTTCTGTGTGTGTGTCTGGGTATAGGGTTTTGTGTGTGTGTGTGTGGGTATAGGGTTTTGTGTGTGTGTGTGTGTGGGTATAGGGTTTTGTGTGTGTGTGTGTGGGTATAGGGTTTTGTGTGTGTGTGTGTGGGTATAGGGTTTTTGTGTGTGTGTGTGTGGGTATAGGGTTTTGTGTGTGTGTGTGTGGGTATAGGGGTTTTGTGTGTGTGTGTGTGGGTATAGGGTTTTGTGTGTGTGTGGGTATAGGGTTTTGTGTGTGTGTGGGTATAGGGTATTGTGTGTGTGTGGGGATAGGGTTTTGTGTGTGTGTGGGGATAGGGTTTTGTGTGTGTGTGTGTGTGTGGGATAGGGTTTTGTGTGTGTGTGTGTGTGTGGGTATAGGGTTTTGTGTGTGTGTGTGGGTATAGGGTTTTGTGTGTGTGTGTGTGTCTGGGTATAGGGTTTTGTGTGTGTGTGTGTGTTTGTGTATAGGGTTTTGTGTGTGTGTGTGTGTTTGTGTATAGGGTTTTGTGTGTGTGTGTGTGTTTGTGTATAGGGTTTTGTGTGTGTGTGTGTGTGTGGGTTTAGGGTTTTGTGTGTGTGTGTGTGTGGGTATAGGGTTTTGTGTGTGTGTGTGTGTGGGTATCGGTTTTGTGTGTGTGTGTGTCGGTATAGGGTTTTGTGTGTGTGGTTTTGTGGGTATAGGGTTTTGTGTGTGTGGGTGTGTGGGTATAGGGTTTTGTGTGTGTGTGTGTGTGGGTATAGGGTTTTGTGTGTGTGTGTGTGTGGGTATAGGGTTTTGTGTGTGTGTGTGGGTATAGGGTTTTGTGTGTGTGTGTGTGTGTGTGTGTGTGGGTATAGGGTTTTGTGTGTGGGTATAGGGTTTTGTGTGTGTGTGTGTGTGTGTGTGTGGGTATAGGGTTGTGTGTGTGTGTGTGTGTGTGTGGGTATAGGGTTTTGTATGTGTGTGTGTGTGGGTATAGGGTTTTTTATGTGTGTGTGTGTGGGTATAGGGTTTTGTATGTGTGTGTGTGTGTGGGTATAGGGTTGTGTGTGTGTGTGTGTGTGTGTGTGTGTGTGTGGGTATAGGGTTGTGTGTGTGGGTATAGGGTTTTGTGTGTGTGTGTGTGTGGGTATAGGGTTTTGTGTGTGTGTGTGTGGGTATAGGGTTTTGTGTGTGTGTGTGTGGGTATAGTGTTTTGTGTGTGTGGGTATAGGGTTTTGTGTGTGTGTGTGTGGGTATAGGGATTTGTGTGTGTGTGTGGGTATAGGGATTTGTGTGTGTGTGGTTTGTATAGGGTTGTGTGTGTGTGTGTGTATAGGGTTGTGTGTGTGTGTGTGTGTATAGGGTTGTGTGTGTGTGTGTGGGTATAGGGTTTTTTGTGTGTGTGTGTGTGTGTGTGTGGGTATAGGGTTTTTTGTGTGTGTGTGGGAAAAGGGTTTTTGTGTGTGTGTGTGTGTGTGTGGGTATAGGGTTTTGTGTGTGTGTGTGTGTGGGTATAGGGTTTTGTGTGTGTGTGTGTGTGTGTGTGGGTATAGGGTTTTGTGTGTGTGTGTGTGGGTATAGGGTTTTGTGTGTGTGTGTGGGTATAGGGTTTTGTGTGTGGGTATAGGGTTTTGTGTGTGGGTATATAGGGTTGTGTGTGTGGGTATAGGGTTGTGTGTGTGGGTATAGGGTTTTGTGTGTGGGTATAGGTTTTGTGTGTGTGTCTGTGTGTGGGTATAGGGTTTTGTGTGTGTGTGTGTGTGTATAGGGTTGTGTGTGTGTGTGTGTATAGGGTTGTGTGTGTGTGTGTATAGGGTTGTGTGTGTGTGTGTGTATAGGGTTTTGTGTGTGTGTGTGTGTATAGGGTTTTGTGTGTGTGTGTGTGTGTATAGGGTTTTGTGTGTGTGTGTGTATAGGGTTTTGTGTGTGTGTGTGTGGGTATAGGGTTTTGGGTGTGTGGGTATAGGGTTTTGTGTGTGTGTGTGTGTGTATAGGTTTTGTGTGTGTGTGTGTGTGTATAGGGTTTTGTGTGTGTGTGTGTGGGTATGGGTTTTGTGTGTGTGTGTGTGTGTGGGTATAGGGTTTTGTATGTGTGTGTGTGTGTGTGTGGGTATAGGGTTTTGTATGTGTGTGTGTGTGTGTGGGTATAGGGTTTTGTGTGTGTGTGTGGGTATAGGGTTTTGTGTGTGTGTGTGGGTATAGGGTTTTTTGTGTGTGTGTGTGGGTATAGAGTTTTGTGTGTGTGTGTGGGTATAGGGTTTTGTGTGTGTGTGTGGGTATAGGGTTTTGTGTGTGTGTGTGTGTGGGTATAGGGTTTTGTGTGTGTGTGTGTGTGTGGGTATAGGGTTTTGTGTGTGTGTGTGTGTGGGTATAGGGTTTTTTGTGTGTGTGTGTGTGGGTATTGGGTTTTGTGTGTGGGTGTGTGTGTGTGGGTATAGGGTTTTGTGTGTGTGTGTGTGTGTGGGTATAGGGTTTTGTGTGTGTGTGTGGGTATAGGGTTTTGTGTGTGTGTGGGTATAGGGTTTTGTGTGTGTGTGGGTGTAGGGTTTTGTGTGTGTGTGGGTGTAGGGTTTTGTTTGTGTGTGTGGGTGTAGGGGTTTTGTTTGTGTGTGTGGGGTGTAGGGTTTTGTGTGTGTGTGGGTGTAGGGTTTTGTGTGTGTGGGTGTAGGGTTTTGTGTGTGTGTGGGTATAGGGTTTTGTGTGCGTGTGGGTATAGGGTTTTGTGTGTGTGTGTGTGGGTATAGGGTTTTGTGTGTGTGTGTGTGTGGGTATAGGGTTTTGTGTGTGTGTGTGTGTGGGTATAGGGTTTTGTGTGTGTGTGTGTGGGTATAGGGTTTTGTGTGTGTGTGTGTGGGTATAGGGTTTTGTGTGTGTGTGTGTGGGTATAGGGTTTTGTGTGTGTGTGTGTGGGTATAGGGTTTTGTGTGTGTGTGTGTGTGGGTATAGGGTTTTGTGTGTGTGTGTGTGTGGGTATAGGGTTTGTGTGTGTGTGTGTGTGGGTATAGGGTTTTGTGTGTGTGTGTGTGTGGGTATAGGGTTTTGTGTGTGTGTGTGGGTATAGGGTTTTGTGTGTGTGTGTGGGTATAGGGTTTTGTGTGTGTGTGTGGGTATAGGGTTTTGTGTGTGTGTGTGTGTGTGGGTATAGGGTTTTGTGTGTGTGTGTGTGTGGGTATAGGGTTTTGTGTGTGTGTGTGTGTGGGTATAGGGTTTTGTGTGTGTGTGTGGGTATAGGGTTTTGTGTGTGTGTGTGTGTGTGTGTGTGGGTATAGGGTTGTGTGTGTGTGTGTGTGGTGTGTGTGTGTGTGTGTGTGGGTATAGGGTTTGTGTGTGTGTGTGTGTGTGTGTGGGTATAGGGTTTTGTGTGTGTGTGGGTATAGGGTTTTGTGTATGTGGTGTGTGTGGGTATAGGGTTTTGTGTGTGTGTGTGTGTGTGTGGGTTTGGTTGTGTGTGTGTGGGTATAGGGTTTTGTGTGTGTGTGGTATAGGGTTTTGTGTATGTGTGTGTGTGTGGGTATAGGGTTTTGTGTGTGTGTGTGGGTATAGGGTTTTGTATGTGTGTGTGTGTGTGTGTGGGTATAGGTTTTGTATGTGTGTGTGGGTATAGGGTTTTGTATGTGTGTGTGTGTGTGGGTATAGGGTTTTGTGTGTGTGTGTGGGTATAGGGTTTTGTGTGTGTGTGGGTATAGGGTTTTGTGGTGTGTGTGTGGGTATAGGGTTTTGTGTGTGTGGGTATAGGGTTTTGTGTGTGTGTGTGTGGGTATAGGTTTTGTGTGTGTGTGTGGGGTATAGGGTTTTGTGTGTGTGTGTGGGTATAGGGTTTTGTGTGTGTGTGTGGGTAAGGGTTTTGAGTGTGGTGTGGGTATAGGGTTTTGTGTGTGTGGGTATAGGGTTTTGTGTGTGTGTGTGTGGGGTATAGGGTTTGTGTGTGTGTGTGTGGGTATAGGGTTTTGTGTGTGTGTGTGTGGGTATAGGGTTTTGTGTGTGTGTGTGGGTATAGGGTTTTGTGTGTGTGTGTGGGTATAGGGTTTTGTGTGTGTGTGTGGGTATAGGGTTTTGTGTGTGTGTGTGTGTGTGCTTCTCGGGTTTCGTATGTGTGTGTGTGTGTGGGTATAGGGTTTTGTGTGTGTGTGTGTGTGTGGGGGGGTATGGGGTATTGTGTGTGTGTGTGTGTGTGTGTGGGTATAGGGTTTTGTGTGTGTGTGTGTGTGTGGGGGTATAGGGTTTTGTGTGTGTGGGGGTATAGGGTTTTGTGTGTGTGTGGGTATAGGGTTTTGTTTGTGTGTGTGTGGGTATCGGGTTTTGTTTGTGTGTGTGTGGGTATAGGGTTTTGTGTGTGTGTGTGGGTATAGGGTTTTGTGTGTGTGTGTGTGTGTGCTTCTCGGGTTTCGTATGTGTGTGTGTGTGTGGGTATAGGGTTTTGTGTGTGTGTGTGTGTGTGGGGGGTATGGGGTATTGTGTGTGTGTGTGTGTGTGTGTGTGGGTATAGGGTTTTGTGTGTGTGTGTGGGGGTATAGGGTTTTGTGTGTGTGGGGGTATAGGGTTTTGTGTGTGTGGGGTATAGGGTTTTGTGTGTGTGTGGGTATAGGTTTTGTGTGTGTGTGTGTGGGTATAGGGTTTTGTTGTGTGTGTGTGGGTATAGGGTTTTGTGTGTGTGTGTGGGTATAGGGTTGTGTGTGTGTGTGGGTATAGGGTTGTGTGTGTGTGTGTGTGGGTATAGGGTTTTGTGTGTGTGTGTGTGTGGGTATAGGGTTTTGTGTGTGTGTGTGTGTGGGTATAGGGTTTTGTGTGTGTGTGTGTGTGGGTATAGGGTTTTGTGTGTGTGTGTGTGGGTATAGGGTTTTGTGTGTGTGTGTGGGTATAGGGTTTTGTGTGTGTGTGTGTGTGTGGGTATAGGGTTTTTGTGTGTGTGTGTGGGTATAGGGTTTTGTGTGCGTGTGTGGGTATAGGGTTTTGTGTGCGTGTGTGGGTATAGGGTTTTGTGTGCGTGTGTGGGTATAGGGTTTTGTGTGCGTGTGTGGGTATAGGGTTTTGTGTGCGTGTGTGGGTATAGGGTTTTGGTGTGTGTGGGTTTGTTGTGTGTGTGTGTGGTATAGGGGTTTTGTGTGTGTGTGTATAGGGTTTTGTGTGTGTGTGTATAGGGTTTTGTGTGTGTGTGGGTATAGGGTATAGGGTTTTGTATGTGTGGGTATAGGGTTTAGTGTGTGGGTATAGGGTTTTGTGTGTGTGTGTGTGTGTGTGTGTGTATAGGGTTTTGTGTGTGTGTGTATAGGGTTTTGTGTGTGTGTGTATAGGGTTTTGTGTGTGTGTGGGTATAGGGTATAGGGTTTTGTATGTGTGGGTATAGGGTTTTGTGTGTGTGGGTATAGGGTTTTGTGTGTGTGTGTATAGGGTTTTGTGTGTGTGTGTATAGGGTTTTGTGTGTGTGGGTATAGGGTATAGGGTTTTGTGTGTGGGTATAGGGTTTTGTGTGTGCGTATAGGGTTTTGTGTGTGCGTATAGGGTTTTGTGTGTGCGTATAGGGTTTTGTGTGTGGGTATAGGGTTTTGTGTGTGGGTATAGGGTTTTGTGTGTGGGTATAGGTTTTGTGTGTGGGTATAGGGTTTTGTGTGTGGGTATTGGGTTTTGTGTGTGGGTATAGGGTTTTGTGTGTGGGTATAGGGTTTTTTGTGTGTGTGTGTGTGTATAGGGTTTTTTTTGTGTGTGTGTGTGTATAGGGTTTTTTGTGTGTGTGTGTGTATAGGCTTTTGTGTGTGTGTGTGTGTGTATAGGCTTTTGTGTGTGTGTGTGTGTATAGGGTTTTGTGTGTGTGTGTGTGTGTATGTATAGGGTTTTGTGTGTGTGTGTGTGTGTATATATAGGGTTTTGTGTGTGTGTGTGTGTATAGGGTTTTGTGTGTGTGTATAGGGTTTTGTGTGTGTGTGTGTGTGTATAGGGTTTTGTGTGTGTGTGTATAGGGTTTTGTGTGTGTGTATAGGGTTTTGTGTGTGTGTGTGTGTATAGGGTTTTGTGTGTGTGTGTATAGGGTTTTGTGTGTGTGTGTGTATGGTTTTGTGTGTGTGTGTGGGTATAGGGTTTTGTGTGTGTGTGTGTGTGTATGGTTTTGTGTGTGTGTGTGGGTATAGGGTTTTGTGTGTGTGTGTGGGTATAGGGTTTTGTGTGTGGGTATAGGGTTTTGTGTGTGTGTGTGTGGGTATAGGGTTTTGTGTGTGTGTAGGGTTTTGTGTGTGTGTGTGTAGGGTTTTGTGTGTGTGTGTAGGGTTTTGTGTGTGTGTGTAGGGTTTTGTGTGTGTGTGTAGGGTTTTGTGTGTGTGTAGGGTTTTGTGTGTGTGTATAGGGTTTTGTGTGTGTGTATAGGGTTTTGTGTGTGTGTGTGGGTTTTTTTGTGTGTGTGTGTGGGTATAGGGTTTTGTGTGTGTGTGTGTGGGTATAGGGTTTTGTGTGTGTGTGTGTGGGTATAGTGTTTTGTGTGTGCGTGTGTGGGTATAGGGTTTTGTGTGTGTGTGTGTGGGTATAGGGTTTTGTGTGTGTGTGTGTGGGTATAGGGTTTTGTGTGTGTGTGTGTGGGTATAGGGTTTTGTGTGTGTGTGTGTGTGTGTGTGTGTGTGGGTATAGGGTTTTGTGTGTGTGTGTGTGTGTGGGTATAGGGTTTTGTGTGTGTGTGTGTGTGTGGGTATAGGTTTTGTGTGTGTATGTGTGTGTGGGGAGAGGTTTTGTGTGTGTGTGTGTGTGTGGGTATAGGGTTTTGTGTGTGTGTGTGTGTGTGGGTATAGGGTTTTGTGTGTGTGTGTGTGGGTATAGGGTTTTGTGTGTGTGCGTGTGTATAGGGCTTTGTGTGTGTGTATACCAGTCATGGATGAGCTGGACATACAGCCAACCAAATCGGAACTCAGTGATGCCATTGATTCCCTAGCCAGCGGAAAAGCCCCTGGGAAGGACAGCATTACCCCTGAAATAATCAAGAGTGCCAAGCCTGCTATACTCTCAGCACTACATGAACTGCTATGCCTGTGCTGGGACGAGGGAGCAGTACCCCAGGACATGCGCGATGCCAACATCATCACCCTCTATAAAAACAAAGGTGACCGCGGTGACTGCAACAACTACCGTGGAATCTCCCTGCTCAGCATAGTGGGGAAAGTCTTTGCTCGAGTCGCTCTGAACAGGCTCCAGAAGCTGGCCAAGCGCGTCTACCCTGAGGCACAGTGTGGCTTTCGTGCAGAGAGATCGACTATTGACATGCTGTTCTCCCTTCGTCAGATGCAGGAGAAATGCCGTGAACAACAGATGCCCCTCTACATTGCTTTCATTGATCTCACCAAAGCCTTTGACCTCGTCAGCAGACGTGGTCTCTTCAGACTACTAGAAAAGATCGGATGTCCACCAAAGCTACTAAGTATCATCACCTCATTCCATGACAATATGAAAGGCACAATTCAACATGGTGGCTCCTCATCAGAGCCCTTTCCTATCCTGAGTGGTGTGAAACAGGGCTGTGTTCTCGCACCCACACTTTTTGGGATTTTCTTCTCCCTGCTGCTTTCACATGCGTTCAAATCCTCTGAAGAAGGAATTTTCCTCCACACAAGATCAGGGGGCAGGTTGTTCAACCTTGCCCGTCTAAGAGCGAAGTCCAAAGTACGGAAAGTCCTCATCAGAGAACTCCTCTTTGCTGACGATGCTGCTTTAACATCTCACACTGAAGAATGCCTGCAGAGTCTCATCGACAGGTTTGCGTCTGCCTGCAATGAATTTGGCCTAACCATCAGCCTCAAGAAAACGAACATCATGGGGCAGGATGTCAGAAATGCTCCATCCATCAATATTGGCGACCACGCTCTGGAAGTGGTTCAAGAGTTCACCTACCTAGGCTCAACTATCACCAGTAACCTGTCTCTAGATGCAGAAATCAACAAGCGCATGGGTAAGGCTTCCACTGCTATGTCCAGACTGGCCAAGAGAGTGTGGGAAAATGGCGCACTGACACGGAACACAAAAGTCCGAGTGTATCAGGCCTGTGTCCTCAGTACCTTGCTCTACGGCAGCGAGGCCTGGACAACGTATGCCAGCCAAGAGCGACGTCTCAATTCATTCCATCTTCGCTGCCTTCGGAGAATACTTGGCATCAGGTGGCAGGACTATATCTCCAACACAGAAGTCCTTGAAGCGGCCAACATCCCCAGCTTATACACACTACTGAGTCAGCGGCGCTTGAGATGGCTTGGCCATGTGAGCCGCATGGAAGATGGCAGGATCCCCAAAGACACATTGTACAGCGAGCTCGCCACTGGTATCAGACCCACTGGCCGTCCATGTCTCCGTTATAAAGACGTCTGCAAACGCGACATGAAATCGTGTGACATTGATCACAAGTCGTGGGAGTCAGTTGCCAGCATTCGCCAGAGCTGGCGGGCAGCCATAAAGACAGGGCTAAATTGTGGCGAGTCGAAGAGACTTAGTAGTTGGCAGGAAAAAAGACAGAGGCGCAAGGGGAGAGCCAACTGTGCAACAGCCCCAACAAACAAATCTCTCTGCAGCACCTGTGGAAGAGCCTGTCACTCCAGAATTGGCCTTTATAGCCACTCCAGGCGCTGCTTCACAAACCAGTGACCACCTCCAGGCGCGTATCCATTGTCTCTCGAGATAAGGAGGCCCAAAAGAATAGGGCTTTGTGTGTGTGTGTGTGGGTATAGGGTTTTGTGTGTGTGTGTGTATAGGGTTGTGTGTGTGTGTGTGTATAGGGCTGTGTGTGTGTGTGTGTGTGTAGGGCTGTGTGTGTGTGTGTAGGGCTGTGTGTGTAGGGCTGTGTGTGTGTGTATAGGGCTATGTGTGTGTGTGTATAGGGCTGTGTGTGTGTGTGTGTGTGTGTGTATAGGGCTGTGTGTGTGTGTATAGGGCTTTGTGTGTGTGTCTAGGGCTTTGTGTGTGTGTATAGGGTTTTGTGTGTGTGTGTGTCTAGGGCTTTGTGTGTGTGTATAGGGTTGTGTGTGTGTGTGTGTCTAGGGCTTTGTGTGTGTGTATAGGGTTGTGTGTGTGTGTGTGTGTGTGTGTGGGTATAGGGTTTTGTGTGTGTGTATGTGTGTGTGTATAGGGCTGTGTGTGTGTGTGTGTAGGGCTGTGTGTGTGTGTGTGTGTGTGTAGGGCTGTGTGTGTGTGTGTGTAGGGCTGTGTGTGTAGGGCTGTGTGTGTGTGTGTATGTGTATAGGGCTATGTGTGTGTGTGTGTGTATAGGGCTGTGTGTGTGTGTGTGTGTATAGGGCTGTGTGTGTGTGTGTATAGGGCTGTGTGTGTGTGTGTATAGGGCTGTGTGTGTGTGTGTGTGTGTATAGGGCTGTGTGTGTGTGTGTGTGTATAGGGCTGTGTGTGTGTGTGTGTGTGTATAGGGCTGTGTGTGTGGGTATAGGGTTTTGTGTGTGTGTGTCTCGGGCTTTGTGTGTGTGTATAGGGTTGTGTGTGTGGGTGTAGGGTTTTGTGTGTGTGTGTGTGTATGTGTGGGTAAAGGGTTTTGTGTGTGTGTGTGGGTATAGGGTTTTGTGTGTGTGTGTGTGTGTGGGTAAAGGGTTTTGTGTGTGTGTGTGTGTGGGTATAGGGTTTTGTGTGTGTGTGTGGGTATAGGGTTTTGTGTGTGTGGGTATTGGGTTTTGTGTGTGTGTGTGTGTGTGGGTATAGGGTTTTGTGTGTGTGTGTGTGTGTGCGGGAATAGGGTTTTGTGTGTGTGCGGGAATAGGGTTTTGTGTGTGTGCGGGAATAGGGTTTTGTGTGTGTGCGGGAATAGGGTTTTGTGTGTGTGCGGGAATAGGGTTTTGTGTGTGTGCGGGAATAGGGTTTTGTGTGTGTGCGGGAATAGGGTTTTGTGTGTGTGCGGGTATAGGGTTTTGTGTGTGTGGGGGTATAGGGTTTTGTGTGTGTGTGTGTGGGGGTATAGGGTTTTGTGTGTGTGTGTGTGGGGGTATAGGGTTTTGTGTGTGTGTGTGGGGGTATAGGGTTTTGTGTGTGTGTGTGTGGGGGTATAGGGTTTTGTGTGTGTGTGTGTGGGGGTATAGGGTTTTGTGTGTGTGTGTGGGGGTATAGGGTTTTGTGTGTGTGTGTGTGTGTGTGTGTGTGTGTGTAGGTATAGGGTTTTGTGTGTGGGTATAGGGTTTTGTGTGTGTGTGTGTGTGGGTATAGGGTTTTGTGTGTGTGTGTGTGTGGGTATAGGGTTTTGTGTGTGTGTGTGTGTGGGTATAGGGTTTTGTGTGTGTGTGGGGGTATAGGGTTTTGTGTGTGTGTGGGGGTATAGGGTTTTGTGTGTGTGTGTGTGTGTGGGGGTATAGGGTTTTGTGTGTGTGTGTGTGTGTGTGTGTGTGTGTGTGTGTGTGTGTGTGTGTGTGTTTGGGTATAGGGTTTTGTGTGTGTGTATAGGGCTTTGTGTGTGTGTATAGGGCTTTGTGTGTGGGTATAGGGTTTTGTGTGTGTGTGTCTCGGGCTTTGTGTGTGTGTATAGGGTTGTGTGTGTGGGTGTAGGGTTTTGTGTGTGTGTGTGTGTGTGTGTGTGGGTATAGGGTTTTGTGTGTGTGTGTGTGTGTGTGTGTGCGGGAATAGGGTTTTGTGTGTGTGCGGGAATAGGGTTTTGTGTGTGTGCGGGAATAGGGTTTTGTGTGTGTGCGGGAATAGGGTTTTGTGTGTGTGCGGGAATAGGGTTTTGTGTGTGTGCGGGTATAGGGTTTTGTGTGTGTGGGGGTATAGGGTTTTGTGTGTGTGTGTGTGGGGGTATAGGGTTTTGTGTGTGTGTGTGTGGGGGTATAGGGTTTTGTGTGTGTGTGTGGGGGTATAGGGTTTTGTGTGTGTGTGTGTGTGTGTGTGTGTGTGTAGGTATAGGGTTTTGTGTGTGGGTATAGGGTTTTGTGTGTGTGTGGGTATAGGGTTTTGTGTGTGTGTGTGTGTGGGTATAGGGTTTTGTGTGTGTGTGTGTGTGGGTATAGGGTTTTGTGTGTGTGTGGGGGTATAGGGTTTTGTGTGTGTGTGTGTGTGTGTGTGTGTGTGTGTGTGTGTGTGTGTGTGTGTGTGTGTGTGTGTGTTTGGGTATAGGGTTTTGTGTGTGGGTATAGGGTTTTGTGTGTGTGTGGGTATAGGGTTTTGTGTGTGTGTGGGTATAGGGTTTTGTGTGTGTGTGGGTATAGGGTTTTGTGTGTGTGTGGGTATAGGGTTTTGTGTGTGTGTGGGTATAGGGTTTTGTGTGTGTGTGTGTGTGTGGGTATAGGGTTTTGTTTGTGTGTGGGTATAGGGTTTTGTGTGTGTGTGGGTATAGGGTTTTGTGTGTGTGTGTGTATAGGGTTTTGTGTGTGTGTGTATAGGGTTTTGTGTGTGTGTGTATAGGGTTTTGTGTGTGTGTGTATAGGGTTTTGTGTGTGTGTGTATAGGGTTTTGTGTGTGTGTGTATAGGGTTTTGTGTGTGTGTGTGTGTGTGTGTAGGGTTTTGTGTGTGTGTGTATAGGGTTTTGTGTGTGTGTGTGTGGGTATAGGGTTTTGTGTGTGTGTGTGTGTGTGTGTAGGGTTTTGTGTGTGTGTGTAGGGTTTTGTGTGTGTGTGTAGGGTTTTGTGTGTGTGTGTAGGGTTTTGTGTGTGTGTGTATAGGGTTTTGTGTGTGTGTGTGTGTGTGTAGGGTTTTGTGTGTGTGTGTATAGGGTTTTGTGTGTGTGTGTGTGGGTATAGGGTTTTGTGTGTGTGTGTGTGTGTGTGGGTATAGGGTTTTGTGTGTGTGTGTGGGTATAGGGTTTTGTGTGTGTGTGTGGGTATAGGGTTTTGTGTGTGTGTGTATAGGGTTTTGTGTGTGTGTGTGTGTGTGTATAGGGTTGTGTGTGTGTGTGTGTATAGGGTTGTGTGTGTGTGTGTGTATAGGGTTGTGTGTGTGTGTGTGTATAGGGTTTTGTGTGGGTATAGGGTTTTGTGTGTGTGTGTGTATAGGGTTTTGTGTGTGTGGGGGTATAGCGTTTTGTGTGTGTGTGTGTGGGGGTATAGCGTTTTTTGTGTGTGTGTGTGTGGGGGTATAGCGTTTTGTGTGTGTGTGTGTGTGTGTGTGTGATTATAGCGTCTTGTGTGTGTGTGTGTGTGTGTGTGTGGGTATAGTGTTTTTTGTGTGTGTGTGTGTGTGGGTATAGGGTTTTTTGTGTGTGTGTGTGGGTATAGGGTTTTGTGTGTGTGTGTGTGGGTATAGGGTTTTGTGTGTGTGTGTGTGTGTGGGTATAGGGTTTTGTGTGTGTGTGTGTGTGGGTATAGGGTTTTGTGTGTGTGTGTGTGTGGGTATAGGGTTTTGTATGTGTGTGTGTGTGGGTATAGGGTTTTGTATGTGTGTGTGTGTGGGTATAGGGTTTTGTATGTGTGTGTGTGTGGGTATAGGGTTTTGTATGTGTGTGTGTGTGGGTATAGGGTTTTGTATGTGTGTGTGTGTGTGGGTATAGGGTTTTGTATGTGTGTGTGTGTGGGTATAGGGTTTTGTATGTGTGTGTGTGTGGGTATAGGGTTTTGTATGTGTGTGTGTGTGGGTATAGGGTTTTGTATGTGTGTGTGTGTGGGTATAGGGTTTTGTATGTGTGTGTGAGTGGGTATAGGGTTTTGTATGTGTGTGTGTGTGGGTATAGGGTTTTGTATGTGTGTGTGTGTGGGTATAGGGTTTTGTATGTGTGTGTGTGTGTGTGTGGGTATAGGGTTTTGTATGTGTGTGTGTGTGTGTGTGGGTATAGGGTTTTGTATGTGTGTGTGTGTGTGTGTGGGTATAGGGTTTTGTATGTGTGTGTGTGTGTGTGTGGGTATAGGGTTTTGTATGTGTGTGTGTGTGTGTGTGGGTATAGGCTTGTGTGTGTGTGTGTGTGTGGGTATAGGGTTGTGTGTGTGTGTGTGGGTGTCGGGTTTTGTGTGTGTGTGTGTGGGTGTCGGGTTTTGTGTGTGTGTGTGTGGGTGTCGGGTTTTGTGTGTGTGTGTGTGGGTATAGGGTTGTGTGTGTGTGTGTGTGGGTATAGGGTTTTGTGTGTGTGGGTATAGGGTTTTGTGTGTGTGTGTGTGTGTGGGTATAGGGTTTTGTGTGTGTGTGTGTGGGTGTCGGGTTTTGTGTGTGTGTGTGTGTGGGTGTCGGGTTTTGTGTGTGTGTGTGTGGGTATAGGGTTTTGTGTGTGTGTGTGTGTGGGTATAGGGTTTTGTGTGTGTGTGTGTGTTTGGGTATAGGGTTTTGTGTGTGTGTGTGTGTGTGTGTGGGTATAGGGCTTTGTGTGTGTGTGTGTGGGTATAGGGCTTTGTGTGTGTGTGTGTGGGTATAGGGTTTTGTGTGTGTGTGTGTGGGTATAGGGTTTTGTGTGTGTGTGTGTATAGGGTTTTGTGTGTGTGTGTGTATAGGGTTTTGTGTGTGTGTGTGTATAGGGTTTTGTGTGTGTGTGTGTGTGTATAGGGTTTTGTGTGTGTGTATAGGGTTTTGTGTGTGTGTATAGGGTTTTGTGTGTGTGTATAGGGTTTTGTGTGTGTGTATAGGGTTTTGTGTGTGTGTGTGTGTATAGGGTTTTGTGTGTGTGTGTGTGTGTATAGGGTTTTGTGTGTGTGTGTGTGTATAGGGTTTTGTGTGTGTGTGTGTGTGTATAGGGTTTTGTGTGTGTGTGTGTGTGTATAGGGTTTTGTGTGTGTGTGTGTGTGTATAGGGTTTTGTGTGTGTGTGTGTGTGTGTGTATAGGGTTTTGTGTGTGTGTATAGGGTCGTGCGTGTGTGTGTGGGTATAGGGTTTTTTGTGTGTGTGTGGGTATAGGGTTTTTTGTGTGTGTGTGGGTATAGGGTTTTTTGTGTGTGTGTGGGTATAGGGTTTTTTGTGTGTGTGTGTGTGTGTGGGTATAGGGTTTTTTGTGTGTGTGTGTGTGTGGGTATAGGGTTTTTTGTGTGTGTGTGTGTGGGTATAGGGTTTTGTGTGTGTGTGTGTGGGTATAGGGTTTTGTGTGTGTGTGTGTGGGTATAGGGTTTTGTGTGTGTGTGTGTGGGTATAGGGTTTTGTGTGTGTGTGTGTGGGTATAGGGTTTTGTGTGTGTGTGTGTGGGTATAGGGTTTTGTGTGTGTGTGTGTGGGTCTAGGGTTTTGTGTGTGTGTGTGGGTCTAGGGTTTTGTGTGTGTGTGTGGGTCTAGGGTTTTGTGTGTGTGTGTGGGTATAGGGTTTTGTGTGTGTGTGTGGGTATAGGGTTTTGTGTGTGTGTGTGGGTATAGGGTTTTGTGTGTGTGTGTGGGTATAGGGTTTTGTGTGTGTGTGTGGGTATAGGGTTTTGTGTGTGTGTGTGGGTATAGGGTTTTGTGTGTGTGTGTGTGTGGGTATAGGGTTTTGTGTGTGTGTGTGTGTGGGTATAGGGTTTTGTGTGTGTGTGTGGGTATAGGGTTTTGTGTGTGTGTGTGGGTATAGGGTTTTGTGTGTGTGTGTGGGTATAGGGTTTTGTGTGTGGGTATAGGGTTTTGTGTGTGGGTATAGGGTTTTGTGTGTGTGTATAGGGTTTTTTGTGTGTGTGTGTGTGGGTATAGGGTTTTGTGTGTGTGTGTGTGTGGGTATAGGGTTTTGTATGTGTGTGTGTGTGGGTATAGGGTTTTGTATGTGTGTGTGTGTGGGTATAGGGTTTTGTATGTGTGTGTGTGTGGGTATAGGGTTTTGTGTGTGTGTGTGGGTATAGGGTTTTGTATGTGTGTGTGTGTGGGTATAGGGTTTTGTATGTGTGTGTGTGTGGGTATAGGGTTTTGTATGTGTGTGTGTGTGGGTATAGGGTTTTGTATGTGTGTGTGTGTGGGTATAGGGTTTTGTATGTGTGTGTGTGTGGGTATAGGGTTTTGTATGTGTGTGTGTGTGGGTATAGGGTTTTGTATGTGTGTGTGTGTGGGTATAGGGTTTTGTATGTGTGTGTGTGTGTGTGTGTGGGTATAGGGTTTTGTATGTGTGTGTGTGTGTGTGTGGGTATAGGGTTTTGTATGTGTGTGTGTGTGGGTATAGGTTTTTGTATGTGTGTGTGTGTGTGTGTGGGTATAGGGTTGTGTGTGTGTGTGTGTGGGTATAGGGTTGTGTGTGTGTGTGTGGGTGTCGGATTTTGTGTGTGTGTGTGGGTGTCGGGTTTTGTGTGTGTGTGTGTGGGTATAGGGTTGTGTGTGTGTGTGTGTGGGTATAGGGTTTTGTGTGTGTGGGTATAGGGTTTTGTGTGTGTGTGTGTGTGTGTGTGTGTGTGGGTATAGGGTTTTGTGTGTGTGTGTGTGGGTGTCGGGTTTTGTGTGTGTGTGTGTGTGTGGGTGTCGGGTTTTGTGTGTGTGTGTGTGTGGGTATAGGGTTTTGTGTGTGTGTGTGTGTGGGTATAGGGTTTTGTGTGTGTGTGTGTGTTTGGGTATAGGGTTTTGTGTGTGTGTGTGTGTGTGTGGGTATAGGGCTTTGTGTGTGTGTGTGTGGGTATAGGGCTTTGTGTGTGTGTGTGTGGGTATAGGGCTTTGTGTGTGTGTGTGTGTGTGTGTGGGTATAGGGTTTTGTGTGTGTGTGTGTGGGTATAGGGTTTTGTGTGTGTGTGTGTGGGTATAGGGTTTTGTGTGTGTGTGTGTGGGTATAGGGTTTTGTGTGTGTGTGTGTATAGGGTTTTGTGTGTGTGTGTGTATAGGGTTTTGTGTGTGTGTGTGTATAGGGTTTTGTGTGTGTGTATAGGGTTTTGTGTGTGTGTATAGGGTTTTGTGTGTGTGTATAGGGTTTTGTGTGTGTGTATAGGTTTTTGTGTGTGTGTGTGTATAGGGTTTTGTGTGTGTGTGTGTGTGTATAGGGTTTTGTGTGTGTGTGTGTGTGTATAGGGTTGTGTGTGTGTGTGTGTGTATAGGGTTTTGTGTGTGTGTGTGTGTATAGGGTTTTGTGTGTGTGTGTGTGTATAGGGTTTTGTGTGTGTGTGTGTGTGTATAGGGTTTTGTGTGTGTGTGTGTGTGTATAGGGTTTTGTGTGTGTGTATAGGGTCGTGCGTGTGTGTGTGGGTATAGGGTCGTGCGTGTGTGTGTGGGTATAGGGTTTTTTGTGTGTGTGTGGGTATAGGGTTTTTTGTGTGTGTGTGGGTATAGGGTTTTTTGTGTGTGTGTGGGTATAGGGTTTTTTGTGTGTGTGTGTGTGTGTGTGTGGGTATAGGGTTTTTTGTGTGTGTGTGTCGGGTTTTGTGTGTGTGTGTGTGGGTGTCGGGTTTTGTGTGTGTGTGTGTGGGTGTCGGGTTTTGTGTGTGTGTGTGTGGGTATAGGGTTGTGTGTGTGTGTGTGTGGGTATAGGGTTTTGTGTGTGTGGGTATAGGGTTTTGTGTGTGTGTGTGTGTGTGGGTATAGGGATTTGTGTGTGTGTGTGTGGGTGTCGGGTTTTGTGTGTGTGTGTGTGTGGGTGTCGGGTTTTGTGTGTGTGTGTGTGGGTGTCGGGTTTTGTGTGTGTGTGTGTGGGTATAGGGTTTTGTGTGTGTGTGTGTGTGGGTATAGGGTTTTGTGTGTGTGTGTGTTTGGGTATAGGGTTTTGTGTGTGTGTGTGTGGGTATAGGGCTTTGTGTGTGTGTGTGTGGGTATAGGGCTTTGTGTGTGTGTGTGTGGGTATAGGGTTTTGTGTGTGTGTGTGTGGGTATAGGGTTTTGTGTGTGTGTGTGTGTATAGGGTTTTGTGTGTGTGTGTGTATAGGGTTTTGTGTGTGTGTGTGTGTGTATAGGGTTTTGTGTGTGTGTATAGGGTTTTGTGTGTGTGCATAGGGTTTTGTGTGTGTGTGTGTGTATAGGGTTTTGTGTGTGTGTGTGTGTATAGGGTTTTGTGTGTGTGTGTGTGTGTGTATAGGGTTTTGTGTGTGTGTGTGTGTGTGTATAGGGTTTTGTGTGTGTGTGTGTGTGTGTATAGGGTTTTGTGTGTGTGTGTGTGTATAGGGTTTTGTGTGTGTGTGTGTGTATAGGGTTTTGTGTGTGTGTGTGTGTGTATAGGGTTTTGTGTGTGTGTGTGTATAGGGTTTTGTGTGTGTGTGTGTGTGTATAGGGTTTTGTGTGTGTGTGTGTGTGTGTAGGGTTTTGTGTGTGTGTGTAGGGTTTTGTGTGTGTGTGTAGGGTTTTGTGTGTGTGTGTAGGGTTTTGTGTGTGTGTGTGTAGGGTTTTGTGTGTGTGTGTATAGGGTTTTGTGTGTGTGTGTGTGTGTGTAGGGTTTTGTGTGTGTGTGTATAGGGTTTTGTGTGTGTGTGTGTGGGTATAGGGTTTTGTGTGTGTGTGTGTGTGTGTGGGTATAGGGTTTTGTGTGTGTGTGTGGGTATAGGGTTTTGTGTGTGTGTGTGGGTATAGGGTTTTGTGTGTGTGTGTGGGTATAGGGTTTTGTGTGTGTGTGTGGGTATAGGGTTTTGTGTGTGTGTGTGTGTGTGTATAGGGTTGTGTGTGTGTGTGTGTATAGGGTTGTGTGTGTGTGTGTGTATAGGGTTTTGTGTGGGTATAGGGTTTTGTGTGTGTGTGTGTATAGGGTTTTGTGTGTGTGGGGGTATAGCGTTTTGTGTGTGTGTGTGTGGGGGTATAGCGTTTTTTGTGTGTGTGGGGGTATAGCGTTTTGTGTGTGTGTGTGTGTGTGTGTGTGTGTGATTATAGCGTCTTGTGTGTGTGTGTGTGTGTGTGTGTGTGTGTGTGTGTGTGGGTATAGCGTTTTTTGTGTGTGTGTGTGTGTGGGTATAGGGTTTTGTGTGTGTGTGTGTGTGTGGGTATAGGGTTTTGTGTGTGTGTGTGTGTGGGGGTATAGGGTTTTGTGTGTGTGTGGGGGTATAGGGTTTTGTGTGTGTGTGTGTGTGTGTGGGGTATAGGGTTTTGTGTGTGTGTGTGGGGTATAGGGTTTTTTGTGTGTGTGTGTGGGTATAGGGTTTTTTGTGTGTGTGTGTGGGTATAGGGTTTTGTGTGTGTGTGTGTGGGTATAGGGTTTTGTGTGTGTGTGTGTGTGTGTGGGTATAGGGTTTTGTGTGTGTGTGTGTGTGTGTGGGTATAGGGTTTTGTGTGTGTGTGTGTGGGTATAGGGTTTTGTGTGTGTGTGGGTATAGGGTTTTGTATGTGTGTGTGTGTGGGTATAGGGTTTTGTATGTGTGTGTGTGTGGGTATAGGGTTTTGTATGTGTGTGTGTGTGGGTATAGGGTTTTGTGTGTGTGTGTGGGTATAGGGTTTTGTATGTGTGTGTGTGTGGGTATAGGGTTTTGTATGTGTGTGTGTGTGGGTATAGGGTTTTGTATGTGTGTGTGTGTGGGTATAGGGTTTTGTATGTGTGTGTGTGTGGGTATAGGGTTTTGTATGTGTGTGTGTGTGGGTATAGGGTTTTGTATGTGTGTGTGTGTGGGTATAGGGTTTTGTATGTGTGTGTGTGTGGGTATAGGGTTTTGTATGTGTGTGTGTGTGTGTGGGTATAGGGTTTTGTATGTGTGTGTGTGTGTGTGTGGGTATAGGGTTTTGTATGTGTGTGTGTGTGTGTGTGGGTATAGGGTTGTGTGTGTGTGTGTGTGTGGGTATAGGGTTGTGTGTGTGTGTGTGTGTGGGTATAGGGTTGTGTGTGTGTGTGTGTGTGTGTGGGTGTCGGGTTTTGTGTGTGTGTGTGTGGGTATAGGGTTGTGTGTGTGTGTGGGTATAGGGTTGTGTGTGTGTGTGTGTGGGTATAGGGTTTTGTGTGTGTGTGTGTGTGTGTGTGTGTGTGGGTATAGGGTTTTGTGTGTGTGTGTGTGTGGGTGTCGGGTTTTGTGTGTGTGTGTGTGTGGGTGTCGGGTTTTGTGTGTGTGTGGGTATAGGGTTTTGTGTGTGTGTGTGTGTGTGGGTATAGGGTTTTGTGTGTGTGTGTGTGTTTGGGTATAGGGTTTTGTGTGTGTGTGTGTGGGTATAGGGCTTTGTGTGTGTGTGTGTGGGTATAGGGCTTTGTGTGTGTGTGTGTGGGTATAGGGTTTTGTGTGTGTGTGTGTGGGTATAGGGTTTTGTGTGTGTGTGTGTGTGTATAGGGTTTTGTGTGTGTGTGTGTATAGGGTTTTGTGTGTGTGTGTGTGTATAGGGTTTTGTGTGTGTGTATAGGGTTTTGTGTGTGTGTGTATAGGGTTTTGTGTGTGTGTATAGGGTTTTGTGTGTGTGTGTGTGTATAGGGTTTTGTGTGTGTGTGTGTGTGTGTGTGTATAGGGTTTTGTGTGTGTGTGTGTGTATAGGGTTTTGTGTGTGTGTGTGTGTGTATAGGGTTTTGTGTGTGTGTGTGTGTGTATAGGGTTTTGTGTGTGTGTGTGTGTGTATAGGGTTTTGTGTGTGTGTGTGTGTGTATAGGGTTTTGTGTGTGTGTGTGTGTGTATAGGGTCGTGCGTGTGTGTGTGGGTATAGAGTTTTTTGTGTGTGTGTGGGTATAGGGTTTTTTGTGTGTGTGTGGGTATAGGGTTTTTTGTGTGTGTGTGGGTATAGGGTTTTTTGTGTGTGTGTGTGTGGGTATAGGGTTTTTTGTGTGTGTGTGTGTGTGGGTATAGGGTTTTTTGTGTGTGTGTGTGTGGGTATAGGGTTTTTTGTGTGTGTGTGTGTGGGTATAGGGTTTTGTGTGTGTGTGTGTGGGTATAGGGTTTTGTGTGTGTGTGTGTGGGTATAGGGTTTTGTGTGTGTGTGTGTGGGTCTAGGGTTTTGTGTGTGTGTGTGGGTCTAGGGTTTTGTGTGTGTGTGTGGGTCTAGGGTTTTGTGTGTGTGTGTGGGTCTAGGGTTTTGTGTGTGTGTGTGGGTCTAGGGTTTTGTGTGTGTGTGTGGGTATAGGGTTTTGTGTGTGTGTGTGGGTATAGGGTTTTGTGTGTGTGTGTGTGTGGGTATAGGGTTTTGTGTGTGTGGGTGGGTATAGGGTTTTGTGTGTGTGGGTGGGTATAGGGTTTTGTGTGTGTGTGTGGGTGGGTATAGGGTTTTGTGTGTGTGTATAGGGTTTTTTGTGTGTGTGTGTGTGGGTATAGGGTTTTGTGTGTGTGTGTGTGGGTATAGGGTTTTGTGTGTGTGTGTGTGTGGGTATAGGGTTTTGTGTGTGTGTGTGGGTATAGGGTTTTGTATGTGTGTGTGTGTGGGTATAGGGTTTTGTATGTGTGTGTGTGTGGGTATAGGGTTTTGTATGTGTGTGTGTGGGTATAGGGTTTTGTGTGTGTGTGGGTATAGGGTTGTGTGTGTGTGTGTGTGTGTGGGTATAGGGTTTTGTATGTGTGTGTGTGTGGGTATAGGGTTTTGTATGTGTGTGTGTGTGGGTATAGGGTTGTGTGTGTGTGGGTGTCGGGTTGTGTGTGTGTGTGTGTGGGTGTCGGGTTGTGTGTGTGTGGGTATAGGGTTTTGTGTGTGTGTGTGTGGGTATAGGGTTGTGTGTGTGTGTGTGGGTATAGGGTTTTGTGTGTGTGTGTGTGGGTATAGGGTTTTGTGTGTGTGTGTGTGGGTATAGGGTTTTGTGTGTGTGTGTGTGGGTATAGGGTTTTGTGTGTGTGTGTGTGGGTCTAGGGTTTTGTGTGTGTGTGTGTGGGTCTAGGGTTTTGTGTGTGTGTGTGTGGGTCTAGGGTTTTGTGTGTGTGTGTGGGTCTAGGGTTTTGTGTGTGTGTGTGGGTCTAGGGTTTTGTGTGTGTGTGTGGGTCTAGGGTTTTGTGTGTGTGTGTGGGTATAGGGTTTTGTGTGTGTGTGTGGGTATAGGGTTTTGTGTGTGTGTGTGGGTATAGGGTTTTGTGTGTGTGTGTGGGTATAGGGTTTTGTGTGTGTGTGTGTGTGTGTGGGTATAGGGTTTTGTGTGTGTGTGTGGGTATAGGGTTTTGTGTGTGTGTGTGGGTATAGGGTTTTGTGTGTGTGTGTGGGTATAGGGTTTTGTGTGTGTGTGTGGGTATAGGGTTTTGTGTGTGTGTGTGTGTGGGTATAGGGTTTTGTGTGTGTGTATAGTGTTTTTTGTGTGTGTGTGTGTGGGTATAGGGTTTTGTGTGTGTGTGTGTGGGAATAGGGTTTTGTGTGTGTGTGTGTGTGGGTATAGGGTTTTGTGTGTGTGTGTGGGTATAGGGTTTTGTATGTGTGTGTGTGTGGGTATAGGGTTTTGTATGTGTGTGTGTGTGGGTATAGGGTTTTGTATGTGTGTGTGTGTGTGTGGGTATAGGGTTTTGTATGTGTGTGTGTGTGTGTGTGGGTATAGGGTTGTGTGTGTGTGGGTATAGGGTTGTGTGTGGGTGTCGGGTTTTGTGTGTGTGTGTGTGGGTGTCGGGTTGTGTGTGTGTGTGTGTGGGTATAGGGTTTTGTGTGTGTGGGTATAGGGTTTTGTGTGTGTGTGTGTGTGTGTATAGGGATTTGTGTGTGTGTGTGTGTGGGTGTCGGGTTTTGTGTGTGTGTGTGTGGGTATAGGGTTTTGTGTGTGTGTGTGTGTGGGTATAGGGTTTTGTGTGTGTGTGTGTTTGGGTATAGGGTTTTGTGTGTGTGTGTGTGTGTGGGTATAGGGCTTTGTGTGTGTGTGTGTGGGTATAGGGCTTTGTGTGTGTGTGTCTGGGTATAGGGTTTTGTGTGTGTGTGTGTGGGTATAGGGTTTTGTGTGTGTGTGTGTATAGGGTTGTGTGTGTGTGTGTGTGTATAGGGTTTTGTGTGTGTGTGTGTATAGGGTTTTGTGTGTGTGTGTGTATAGGGTTTTGTGTGTGTGTGTGTGTATAGGGTTTTGTGTGTGTGTATAGGGTTTTGTGTGTGTGTATAGGGTTTTGTGTGTGTGTGTGTGTATAGGGTTTTGTGTGTGTGTGTGTGTGTATAGGGTTTTGTGTGTGTGTGTGTGTGTATAGGGTTTTGTGTGTGTGTGTGTGTGTGTGTGTATAGGGTTTTGTGTGTGTGTGTGTGTGTATAGGGTTTTGTGTGTGTGTGTGTGTATAGGGTTTTGTGTGTGTGTGTGTGTATAGGGTTTTGTGTGTGTGTGTGTGTATAGGGTTTTGTGTGTGTGTGTGTGTGTGTATAGGGTTTTGTGTGTGTGTGTGTGTATAGGGTCGTGCGTGTGTGTGTGGGTATAGGGTTTTTTGTGTGTGTGTGGGTATAGGGTTTTTTGTGTGTGTGTGGGTATAGGGTTTTTTGTGTGTGTGTGTGTGTGTGTGGGTATAGGGTTTTTTGTGTGTGTGTGTGTGTGTGGGTATAGGGTTTTTTGTGTGTGTGTGGGTATAGGGTTTTGTGTGTGTGTGTGTGTGGGTATAGGGTTTTGTGTGTGTGTGTGGGTATAGGGTTTTGTGTGTGTGTGTGTGTGTGTATAGGGTTTTGTGTGTGTGTGTGGGTATAGGGTTTTGTGTGTGTGTGTGTGGGTATAGGGTTTTGTGTGTGTGTGTGTGGGTATAGGGTTTTGTGTGTGTGTGTGGGTCTAGGGTTTTGTGTGTGTGTGTGGGTCTAGGGTTTTGTGTGTGTGTGTGGGTCTAGGGTTTTGTGTGTGTGTGTGGGTCTAGGGTTTTGTGTGTGTGTGGGTCTAGGGTTTTGTGTGTGTGTGTGGGTCTAGGGTTTTGTGTGTGTGTGTGGGTATAGGGTTTTGTGTGTGTGTGTGGGTATAGGGTTTTGTGTGTGTGTGTGTGTGTGTGGGTATAGGGTTTTGTGTGTGTGTATAGGGTTTTTTGTGTGTGTGTGTGTGGGTATAGGGTTTTGTGTGTGTGTGTGTGGGTATTGGGTTTTGTGTGTGTGTGTGTGGGTATAGGGTTTTGTGTGTGTGTGTGTGTGGGTATAGGGTTTTGTGTGTGTGTGTGGGTATAGGGTTTTGTGTGTGTGTGTGTGTGGGTATAGGGTTTTGTGTGTGTGTATAGGGTTTTTTGTGTGTGTGTGTGTGGGTATAGGGTTTTGTGTGTGTGTGTGTGTGGGTATAGGGTTTTGTGTGTGTGTGTGTGTGTCGGTATAGGGTTTTGTGTGTGTGTGTGTGGGTATAGGGTTTTGTGTGTGTGTGTGTGTGTGTGGGTATTGGGTTTTGTGTGTGTGTATAGGGTTTTGTGTGTGTGTCTGTGTGTGGGTATAGGGTTTTGTGTGTGTGTGTGTGTGTGTGTGTATAGGGTTTTGTGTGTGTGTGTAGGGTTTTGTGTGTGTGTATAGGGTTTTGTGTGTGTGTGTGTGTGTGGGTATAGGGTTTTCCGTGTGTGTGTGTGTGTGGGTATCGGGTTTTCCGTGTGTGTGTGTGTCTCGGGTTTTGTGTGTGTGTGTGGGTATAGGGTTTTGTGTGGGTATAGGGTTTTGTGTGTGTGTGTGGGTATAGGGTTTTGTGTGTGTGTGTGTGTGTGGGTATAGGGTTTTGTGTGTGTGTGTGTGTGGGTATAGGGTTTTGTGTGTGTGTGTGTGTGGGTATAGGGTTTTCCGTGTGTGTGTGTGTGTGGGTATAGGGTTTTCCGTGTGTGTGTGTGTCTCGGGTTTTGTGTGTGTGTGTGTGTGTGTACAGGGTTTTGTGTGTGTGTGTACAGGGTTTTGTAGGTGTGTGGGTGTGTGTGTGTGGGTATCGGGTTTTGTGTGTGTGTGTGTGTGTGTGGGTATAGGGTTTTGTGTGTGTGTGTGTGTGTGTGGGTATAGGGTTTTGTGTGTGTGTGTGTGGGTATAGGGTTTTGTGTGTGTGTGTGTGTGTGTGGGTATTGGGTTTTCCGTGTGTGTGTGGGTATTGGGTTTTCCGTGTGTGTGTGGGTATAGGGTTTTGTGTGTGTGTGTGGGTATAGGGTTTTGTGTGTGTGTGGGTATAGGGTTTTGTGTGTGTGTGTGTGTGGGTATAGGGTTTTGTGTGTGTGTGTGTGTGGGTATAGGGTTTTGTGTGTGTGTGTGTGGGTATAGGGTTTTGTGTGTGTGTGTGTGTGGGTATAGGGTTTTGTGTGTGTGTGTGTGGGTATCGGGTTTTGTGTGTGTGTGTGTGGGTATCGGGTTTTGTGTGTGTGTTTCTCGGGTGTGTGTGTGTACAGGGTTTTGTGTGTGTGTGTGTGTATAGCATTTTGTGTGTGTGTGTATAGGATTGTGTGTATAGCGTTTTGTGTGTGTGTGTGTATAGCGTTTTGTGTGTTTAGCGTTTTGTGTGTTTGTGTGTATAGCGTTTTTGTGTGTGTGTGTGTGTGTATAGGGTTTTGTGTGTGTATAGGGTTTTGTGTGTGTGTGTGTGTATAGCGTTTTGTGTGTGTGTGTGTGTATAGCGTTTTGTGTGTGTGTGTGTGTATAGCGTTTTGTGTGTGTGTGTGTGTATAGCGTTTTGTGTGTGTGTGTGTGTATAGGGTTTTGTGTGTGTGTGTGTGTGTGTGTGGGTATCGGGTTTTGTGTGTGTGTGTGTGTGTGGGTATCGGGTTTTGTGTGTGTGTGTGTGTGTGTGTGTGTGTGGGTATCGGGTTTTGTGTGTGTGTGTGTGTGTGTGTGTGTGTGTGTGTGGGTATCGGGTTTTGTGTGTGGGCATCGGGTTTTGTGTGTGGGCATCGGGTTTTGTGTGTGTGTATCGGGTTTTGTGTGTGTGTGTGTGTGTGGGTATCGGGTTTTGTGTGTGTGTGGGTATCGGGTTTTGTGTGTGTGTGTGTGTGTGTGGGTATCGGGTTTTGTGTGTGTGTGGGTATCGGGTTTTGTGTGTGTGTGGGTATAGGGTTTTGTGTGTGTGGGTATCGGGTTTTGTGTGTGTGTGGGTATAGGGTTTTGTGTGTGTGTGTGTGTGTGGGTATAGGGTTTTGTGTGTGTGTGTGTGGGTATAGGGTTTTGTGTGTGTGTGGGTATAGGGTTTTGTGTGTGTGTGTGTGTGGGTATAGGGTTTTGTGTGTGTGTGGGTATAGGGTTTTGTGTGTGTGTGGGTATAGGGTTTTGTGTGTGTGTGGGTATAGGGTTTTGTGTGTGTGTGTGTGTGTGGGTATAGGGTTTTGTGTGTGTGTGTGTGTGTGTGTGTGTGTGGGTATAGGCTTTTGTGTGTGTGTGTGTGTGTGTGTGTGGGTATAGGGTTTTGTGTGTGTGTGTGTGTGTGTGTGTGTGTGTGTGGGTATAGGGTTTTGTGTGTGTGTGTGTGTGTGTGGGTATAGGGTTTTGTGTGTGTGTGTGTGTGTGTGGGTATCGGGTTTTGTGTGTGTGTGTGTGTGTGTGTGGGTATAGGGTTTTGTGTGTGTGGGTATAGGGTTTTGTGTGTGTGTGTGTGTGTGGGTATAGGGTTTTGTGTGTGTGTGTGTGTGTGGGTATAGGGTTTTGTGTGTGTGTGTGTGTGTGGGTATAGGGTTTTGTGTGTGTGTGTGTGTGTGGGTATAGGGTTTTGTGTGTGTGTGTGTGTGTGTGTGTGTGTGTGTGTATAGGGTTTTTCGTGTGTGTGTGTGTATAGGGTTTTTCGTGTGTGTGTGGGTATAGGGTTTTGTGTGTGTGGGTATAGGGTTTTGTGTGTGTGTGTGTGTGTGTGTGGGTATAGGGTTTTCCGTGTGTGTGTGTGTCTCGGGTTTTGTGTGTGTGTGTGTACAGGGTTTTGTGTGTGTGTGTACAGGGTTTTGTGTGTGTGTGTGTGTACAGGGTTTTGTGTGTGTGGGTGTGTGTGTGTGTGTACAGGGTTTTGTGTGTGTGGGTGTGTGTGTGTGGGTATAGGGTTTTGTGTGTGTGTGTGTGTATAGCATTTTGTGTGTGTGTGTATAGCGTTTTGTGTGTGTGTGTATAGCGTTTTGTGTGTGTGTGTATAGGGTTTTGTGTGTGTGTGTGTGTATAGGGTTTTGTGTGTGTGTGTGTGTATAGGGTTTTGTGTGTGTGTGTGTATAGCGTTTTGTGTGTGTGTGTGTATAGGGTTTTGTGTGTGTGTGTGTATAGGGTTTTGTGTGTGTGTGTGTATAGGGTTTTGTGTGTGTGTGTGTATAGGGTTTTGTGTGTGTGTGTGTATAGGGTTTTGTGTGTGTGTGTGTATAGGGTTTTGTGTGTGTGTATAAGGTTGTGTGTGTGTGTGTGTAGGGGTCTTTGTCTGTGTGTGTGTGTGTATAGGGGTTTGAGTGTGTGTGTATCTGTATCGGGTTTCATGCTTCTGTGTGTATGCCTGTGGATGTGTGGGGCTTATCGGTGTGTGTCGGGGGTGCGTGTGTGTGTCTATGTGTTGTGTATGTGTGTGTGTGTTTCGGTGTGTGTAGGGGGTGTGTGTTTGTGTATCGAGGTGTAGGGGTGGCTGTGTGTGTATAGGTGTGTGTAAGGGTATGTGAGTGTGTGTATAGGGGCTTGGTGTGTGTGTGGAGGGGTGGGTGGGTGGAGAGTTGTATGCGTGGAGGGGTGGGTGGGTGGAGAGGTGTGTGTGTATGTTGAGGCTGGCGCAGGTATCTTTGGACACTGTCCCCCTCCGTTCCCGTCCTCGACAGGGCCTGAAAATCCTGCCCTCAGTGTTTATAAGAACCGAAGACTTAGGAGCAGATCGATGCCAATTGGCCCCTCGAGAGTGCTCCGCCATTCAGTAATCTCATGGCTGATCAGATTGTGGCCTTAACTTCACTCTCCTGCCTGCCCCCGCACCCCCGCCCTGCCCCCCCACCATAACACTTGAATCCCTTTTATATCAAAAATCTATCTCGCTCAGCCTTGAATATATTTAATGACCTAGTCTCCACTAATCTCTGGGTAGAGAATTCCAAAGATTAATGACCGTCTGAAAGAAGAAATTCCTCCTCATCTCTGTGTTAAATGGGAGACCCCATATTTTGGAACTGTGCCCTTGAGTTCTAGATTCCCCAATGAGAGGAAACATCCTCTCAGCATCTACCCTGTCAAGCCCCTTTAGAATTTGATATGTTTCCATCAGATCACACCTCATTCTTCTAACCTCCAATGTATATAGGCCCAACCTGCTCAACATTTCCCCATAAGACAGCCCCTTCATCCCAGGAATCAACCTAGTGAACCTTCTCTGAAATGCTTCCAATACAGGTATAGTCCCTCCTTAAATAAGGCGAGCAAAACTGTATGCAGTACTCTAGATGTGGTCTCACCAATGCCCTGTATGGTTGCAGCAAGACATCCCTAGTTTTATTCTCCATCCCCCTTGCAATGAAGGCCAACATTCCATTTGCCTTATTAATTACTTGCTGTACCTGGATATTGACTTTTTGTGATTTATGTACGAGGACACCGAAATCCTTTTTATCGCAACATTCTGCAATCTCTCTCCATTTAACTAATATTCTGCTTTTCTATTCTTCCCACCAAAGTGGACCAACTCACATTTTCACATTATATGCCATCTTCCTGAGCCACATTGCAAGCTTTTGTGAGCCTTTCCTGGAACATGGATACGTAGTCTAGTACCGAAGATTCATTCTTTTGTTCTAAGAACCTGTCTTTGATGAGTTTTAGAGGACCTCTTATTTCATGTCCATAAACCAATTCGAAAGGACTAAAGCCTGTAGACTCATTCAGTGAATCTCTAGTGGCAAATAAAAGAAAGTCTAGCCCTTTCTCCCAATCATGGGGATATTTGTGACAGTATGCTCTAATCATTGTTTTGAGAGTTTGATGGTACCTTTCTAACGTTCCCTGTGTCTGTGTGTGATATGTTGAAGATTTTAACTGTTGGATACACAAATTACCCATGACTTCTTAAAATATCTTATTAGAAAATAAATAATAAGTCTTAACTACTGAGATCATATGAAAAAGCTCCTTAATTCCTTAACCTCATGCACACACACATGCATTCAAAAAGAAACTGGTTAACCAGGGGAAAAGATTTTTTTTTTACAGCTGTTTCTTAGGAATAGAAGGAATAAAAATAATTGAGGCTCACATTCTGATAGGATGTTTTCGGTACGGTGAGGTGTCCCAGAGTCCAATATCGGATGCCACTCAGTCTCTCCAGGCGAGGTTGATGAACAGTCTGTGATGGGTAGGCATTCACGGCAATTTAACTGCAGCAGGTGTCATGCAGGTCTTCCATCAGGGATGTAGCAACAGGTCTGCTTGGGTTTTGAAGCGGTAGTCTAGCAGTAGAAGAATTCTTCAGATTTCAGGATTTCTTGGAAGACAGGAGGCAGCAGGAATCTCACTGGATGCAGGAATTCTTCAGAGACCGGAGGCAACATGACTCTGCCACCTTTCAAATGCAGGATTCCTTTTCAAGAGATGCAAGTCTCCTTTGCAGAGAGAGATAACATTTTTCTGGGTCTTTTCTCTCTTGCTCCAAGCAGGTCAAAGCCAAGATTACAAATGTCCAATTCACCATTTTACAGAGTCCAAGGTGAAAAAAGAACCTTCCTGAACATGGTCACATATCCAGACACAGTGTCTCCTCCTGGTTCAAAAGCTGCTCTAAAGAAAGGTCAAACCCCTGTGGTTTCCTTGAAATTGCTGGCCTTCCTGTCCTTGTTAAAGTTCAGCTTCCTTTCAAAACACCTATAAAGTTCAACTCTTGTTCTGAACTTCCTTCCAAAACAATGCAGGAATTCCAATTATTTTGTAGGTGTCTTTCACTGAACAAAATCTTTTTCTCAGTTTGTTTTTTAAACACACAGAATTGTAAGTACTGAGTATAAAAAAACCTTTGTAACAACCCCCAGGTCCCTCTACTCCTGCACCCCCTTTAGAAGTGTGCCCTTTATTTTCTATTGCCTCTCCTCATTCTTCCTACCAAAATGAATCACTTCATACTTCTCTGCAGTAAATTTCATCTGCCACTTCTCTGTCCATTCCACCAACCTGTTGATGTCCTTTTGAAGTTTATCATTATCCTCCTCACAGTTCATACTGCTTCCAAGTTTTGTGTCATTCACAAATTTGGGAAATTGTACCCTGTACACCCAAGTCTAGGACATTATTAATATATACCAGGAAAAGCAGAGGACCCAACACTGACAGCTGGGGTATCCACTGTATACCTTCCTACAGCATGAAAAACAGCTGTGCTCCACTACAGACTGCGTCCTGTCACTCCACATGTTTCCAATCCATGCTGCCACTGTCTCTTTTATTCCATGGGCTCTAACTTTGCCGACAAACCTGTTATGTGGCATTTTATTGAACGCCTTTTGTAAGTCCATATACACGTTAGCTGTATTCCCCTCATCAACCCTCTCTATTACCTCATCAAAAAACTCAAGCAAGTTAGTTAAACACAATTTGCTCTTAACAACTCCATGCTGGCTTTCCTTAATTAATCCACATTTGTGACTGTATTAATTTTGTCCTGGATTATCATTTCTAAAAGCTTTCCCGCCACCGAGTTAAACTGACTGGCCTGTAATTTCTGGGCTCATCCTTACACACTTTCTTGAACATGGGTGTAATATTTGCAACTGTCCAGTCCTTTGGCACCACCCCTCTTTTATCTATGGAGGTTTAGAAGATTATGGCCAATGCCTCCGCAATTTCCACCCTTACTTCCCTCAGTATGTTTGGATGCGTTTCATCCGGTCCTGGTGACTTATCAATTTTAAGTACAGTCAGTCTATCTAAAATCTCTTTATAATTTTTAGCCCATCCAGTGTCTCAATTTCCTCCTCTTTCACTATGACTTTGGCAGCATCTTCCTTGCTAAAGACAGATGCAAAGTACTCAGCCATGCCCCCTGCCTCCATGCGTAAATCCCCATTTAGGTCCCTAATCGGCCCCACACCTCCTTTTGCAACCCTTTTTATATTTGCATTCCCTTTTTAAGTTTGCTACCAGTCTCTTTTCATACCCGCCCTTTGCTTCTCTTGCGTGTTTTTTCACTTCCCCTCTCAACCTTCTATGTTCAGTCTGGTTCTCATTTGTATTATCCACCTGACATGTGTCATATACACCCTTTTTTTTCTGCTTCATCTTACTGGCTATCTCTTTCGTCATCCAGGAAGCTCTGACATTGTTTGCCCTACCTTTTCCATCTCGTGGGAATGTACCTTGTCTGTACCCGAACTATCTCCTCTTTAAAGGCAGCCCATTGTTCCATTATAGTTTTGCCCGCCATTCTTTGATTCCAATGTACCTGGGCCAGATCTGTTCTCACCCCATTGAAGATGGCCCTCCCCCAATTAATTATTTTTACCCTGGATTGTTCCTTGACCTTTTCCATAGCCAACCTAAACCTTATGATACTATGATCACTGTCCCCTAAATGTTCCCCTACTGTCATTTGACCCACCTCATTCCCAAGAACCAGATCCACTAATGCCTCCTTTTTCATTGGACTGTAAATATACTGATGTAGCAAATTCGCCTGAACACACTCTCTAAACACTTGCCGCTCTCTGCCTTTTCCACTTTTACTATCTCAAAAAGTCCCACATTATAACTACTCTCTAATTCTTGCACCTCTCTGCAATTTCCTTGCAAATTGGTTCCTCTATATCTTTCCCACTAGTTGGTGGCCTATAGAATACACCCAGCAATATAACGGTAGCTCTAACCAAATAAATTCTGTCCAAGTTACATATCTCAAAATATTCAATTTATCCACTCAATTGCTTTTGTGTCTATATTGCAGTTTTTTTTATTTGAAGGCTTCTGCGTCTCCTTAAAGCCTTGGCTTGAACTTGCTATTTCAGCCACTGGTTCTACAAAGGTATTTGGTTCCAATACCAGAACAGCGGCATCCAGAAAAATAAGTGAAAGGGATCTCAGGAGGTGAGCCCAGTTAACAGCACATGGGCTCTCTTCTGGCTGATTTTTATTAATGCTAGAACTATGTCCAAAAATGGGTCAGAGTACAGTAGACATGGCTACATAGCTTGATTGTTCTTTGTGTGGTATATTAAGTAATACATTTTTTTGGTTCCTACTTTCCCTAACACACTTTTATTTTAGAAAATGGGTAGCAGAGCCATTGTCTTCAATCGAAACTGAATATATAAAGAATCTTAAGCAGCAAGTTTGTCTGTTGGAACTAGAAACCAGTTTCCTATATCCTTTGTTTAAAAAAAATTATAGTATATAAAAATTCAGTAGAGTATAGAGTACATATCTCATTTTGTTGTTGGCAACAAATAGAGATACATATAAATTATTCTCTTTTGATCACTTGTAATAATACAGTTGCAGATAGTTAACTCCCATGTTCTGTCAGTACTATCTATAAAGAGTATGTTCCTTGACTATAAATATTCACAAGGGAGCAGGCAAAGAAAGCTGCAAACATTCCACCAAAAATTACATATGAGGCTGTGAAGATGTTGAGAGAAATGAAGGTAGTTATAATTGTACTTATTTCATCATAAATTTTCATTTGAACCATGTATAAAATGTGAAAAACATTTGATTGCATTTCGTGTCCTCTGTACCTTCCGGTGCTGATTTTTAATGTTCAGATCAGTAATGTTCCCCTAAAAGCTTTTTCTACCCTTTTTTTCCTGAGGATAGTGACTCATATTGCAGTGCAGTTCCACACGTGCCAGCAGCTTGCCAGGATTGTTTTTGTGCAACAGGTAGCTGTTTGACCAGGGGAAGCATCTCAGCCAAATCCAATTACATCATCACTGAATGTTGACCACATAGGGACTTTACGGGCTTATTGGTTAACAATTGGGAGTAAGAACCTAAGTTGTTTTTTCTGTTAATTTTCAATTTACCCCACTCCTCCATCCCAGGAATGCTAAAGTCAATTGTAGCACCCTCACTGACATTCTGGTTCAGATGAACACAGACAAGACAGAGAACCAGGGACTTTATTGGCCTGTAAGCAGTGGATTTTCCCACTGAACTAGTGGAGAAGCTGTAGAAACATTTCTGTTTCTATCTTAAGTACCTCAAAGGCACCAGATAATATACCATATTTTTATTTGACCCAACAAAGCACTGAACGTTCACAGAACTGACAGAAGGTCTATACCTGAAATAGTCGTTCAACTGTTCTCCACTGATTCTCACTGATCTTTTGAGTGTTTCCTATACCTCTGGCTTTACAGTATAACGAGGGCTAGTCCAGAAATGTTAAACTTGTGACTCTTGAAAGTTTAATGCTTGGCTTCAGGCTGGTAATCTGATTAGTGCTATATGGCGGCTAGTTTATGGTGCATCATCACTTTCAATTAGTATTTTAAAAAATAACATATTTGCTTAAAAATAATTAACTGTTTTTAACAATCATAAAACACAGATGAGGGAGGTAATTTGGCCATCCTAGTTCATACTTCCAGGAAAAAAAAAGCTTACCCACCCACCACTGCACCCCCCCCCCCCCCCCCACCACCAACGCCGGTCCCGCCCCATCACAGAATCCAATTGTTTAAGTGCTTCCAGGGTTTTTGTTTCCACTCGCCTGCCCAGTTCATTCCTGTGTTGATAATTCTTTGTCTGAAAAGAAACGTTGTGGCATCAGTTGTAAATTTGCTTCAACTAGTGTAAATTTGCATCCCTTTAGTCTGATCACCACAGTTCAATATATTCTGGATTTACTGGGTGGAATTTACAACTCGGTCCCTGCTGAAATGGGTCGAGAACCCGTTGAACTATCCAGCAGGTTTTGCCATGGCTCTTTACCCTGCTTGCAGGTTCCCTGACTAATCAGAAAGGGTGGATGGGATCATGCGCCGGATCTGTCAAAGGAAGAATTTCTAATTCAAGGGACCCCAACATGGGTTAGAATGTTTTGAGGCAGCAGCAACTCAAGAGTGGAGAGGAGATCCAGGAAAGCTGCTCCCTGGGTGTCTTGCTCTTACCTGAAGGCCCTAGTGTGGGATCTGAGGGACTGCTGTGAGGTTATCTTTCCCAAGGGCAAGAAGAAGAGGACAACCTCTCCAACCAAGCAGGTGTGGATGGAAGTGAGCAGCAGAAGTCTGGTCCCTCCAACCTGGACACAGTCCACCAAGAGGACCCAGGATGTCAGGAAGGTGGGAAAGATGAGTGGCATAGTAATTTCAGGTGCCAAGCCCAAACTCTGACTTTCCCACCTTTCTCCAGCACAGCACTCCTCAGAACAACACAGATGCACTCTTCTCTCCAGGCAGCTCCTCATATCCCCATCCAAGCAGCCAACACTCACTCATGCTCATCCAATTGTCCTCTCACACCCATGCCTCACAGTAACCCTCCATAAATGTTGTCCTTCCCTCCTACCCACACAAGCCATTACTAACACTCTTAACTCTGCTTTCTCTCCTTGCAGGAGAAAAGAGCACACATCAACGCAGACCTGCTCAGAGACACCAGCAGCAGTGGCAGAGGATAAAAAAGGGAGCGGGGGAACAGCGCCGACCTGATCGGAGAAACCAGCAGCGACAGCGGCAAAGAAAAGAAGAGGAAGATCGGGGAACAGCGTGGACCTGATCAGAGACACCAGCAGCGGTGGCAGAGGATAAAGGAGAGAGAGAAAGCAGGGGAAAAGTGTATTTCCAAAAGAGCAAGGAGTGATGTCAGAGGACAGCAGGTGGGTGATTGGTTGGTGAGTATTACCAAAAAATGTAAAATGTGAAATTGTCCATTTTTGGCAGGAAGAATAAAAAAGAAGCATGTTTTCTAAATGGTAACAGATTGCAGAGCTCGAAGATGCAGAGGGATCTGGATGTCCTAGTGCATGAATCGCAAAAGGTTAGTATGCAGGTACAGCAAGTAATTAGGAATACTAATAAAATGCTATCGTTTCTGGAAGGGAATTGAATACAATAGTAGGGAGGTTATGTTTCAGTTATGCAGCGTATTGGTGATACCACATCTGGAGTATGGTGTGCAGTATTGGTCTCCTTATTTAAGGAAGAACGCATTGGAAGCAGTTCAGAGAAGATTTACTAGACTGGAATGGGCGGGTTGTCTTATGAGGAAGAAGAAGAATAAAAATGCAGAATATTACTTAAACGGAGAACGACTGCAGAATTCTGAGGTGCAGCGGGATCTAGGCGTTCTAGCGCAGGACTCACAAAAAAGTTAGTATGCAGGTACAGCAGGTAATAAAGAAGGCTAATGGAATGCTATCCTTTATTACGAGAGGAATTGAAAATAAAAGTAAGGATGTTATGCTTCAATTATACAGGGCTGTGGTGAGGCCACATCTCGAATACTGTTTGCAGTTCTGGTCTCCTTATTTAAGGTAGGTTGTAAATGCATTGGAGGTGGTTCAGAGGAGGTTTACTAGATTGATACCTGGAATGAGCGGGTTGTCTTATGAGGAAATGTTGGACAGACTGGGCTTGTTTTCAGTGAAGTTTAGAAGAGTGAGGGGAGACTTGATTGACGCTTATAAGATCCTGAACGGTATTGACAAGGTGGACGTGGAGAGGATGTTTCCTATTGTGGTGAGTCCAGAACTAGGGGGTATTGTTTTAAAATTAAGGGATGCCCTTTTAGGACAGATATGAGGAGAAAATTTTTCTCTGAGGGTTGTGCGACTTTGGAACTTTCTGCCTCATAAGGTGGTGGAGGCGGGGACATTGAATATTTTTAAGGCGGAGGTAGATAGGTTCTTGTTAGGCAAGGGAATCAAGGGTTATCGGGGGGTAGATGGGAGTGTGGAATTCGAAACACAAACAGATCAGCTATGATCTTATTGAATGGCAAAGCAGGCTCGAGGGGCCAAATGGCCTACTTCTGTTCCTAATTCATATGTTCGTATGTTGAACAGGTTAGGCTTGTATCCGCTGGAGTTTAGAAGAGTAAGAGGTGACTTGATTGAAACATATAAGATTCTAAGGGGTCTTGACAGGATGGATGTGGAAAGGATGTTTCCTCTTGTGGGAGAATCTAGAACTAGGGGTCACTGTTTAAAAATAAGACAGAGATGAGGAGACATTTTTTTCTCTCAGAGGGTCGTGAGTCTTTGGAACACTTCCTCAAAAGATGGTGGAAGCCGAGTTTTTAAGGCACAGTTAGATTCTTGATAAGCAAGGGGGTGAAAAGTTATGCGGGGTAGGCGGGAATGTGGAGTTGAGGTTACAATCAGATCAGCCATGATCTTAATGAATAGCAGAGCAGGCTCGAGCAGCCGAGTGGCCTACTCCTGCTCCTAATTCATATGTTCGTATTAGGTTTTTTAAAAACTCGGGCAATGGTTTAAACTAGGACTGGGAAACTATAATGTACTGAATTCAATTTAAAGCTTAACTAGTCAAACTAATTAATAAAGTTTCATTTGGGGTAAGTATAACAGTAAGGGAATTAATAGTATTAGCACAGAGCAGGCATTAATTAAAATTAATAGTTTAAATTACATACTAGCTAGGTTCTAAAAAATGGAATAGAGATTTATTTAGATCACAGACGGGCAGCTGAGACCTATTGCTTGCAGTCACTGCACCATGTGGGAACTTCAGGACACTTCATGTCTTGGGAAACCACTTGTATAGGAGGTGTCTCCAGCTGCTTAAGCTTGAGGTCAGGATTTCTAAGCTTGAGCAGCCACTGTGGAGCATCAAGGAGGCTGAGAGTTTCCTGCATCGTATGTTTCAGTTGGTGATCACCCCTCAGGCAGGGAAAGAGTTCAGGATAGTAGATGGGTGGTCAATGGAAGAGTAGGAAGAGGCAGGAAGTGCAGCAGTCTTCAGGGTGTGTGCCACTCTCAAACCGATGTGCAGCTTTGGAGAAAGCTGAGAGTGACAACACCTTGAAGGAATGCAGTCCAGACCATGGCACCAATGGACAAAGGACTGCACAGGAGGGTATAGAAAAGAGTCAAAATGCAGTTATTATAGAAGATTCCACAGTTAGGGGGGACAGACATGCATTTCTGTCATCATGAGTCCCTAATGGTATGTTGCCTTCCTGATGCCAAGGTAAAGGACACCACAGAGAGGATGCATAATATTCTGCAGGGGGAAGGGAATGAGCCAGAAGTTGTGGAGTGGCATGTGGCTGAGAAGAAGGCAGCTAGTGTTGATGCTGCTCTGGTTCATGAGAGGTGCAAGGTAGAGCTGCATAAGCTCTGAAGAAGGAATTTTCCTCCACACAAGATAAGGTGGCAGGTTGTTCAACCTTGCCCATCTAAGAGCGAAGACCAAAGTACGGAAAGTCCTCATCAGGGAACTCCTCTTTGCTGATGATGCTGCATTAACATCTCACACAGAAGAGTGTCTGCAGAGACTCATCGACAGGATTGCGGCTGCCTGCAATGAATTTGGCCTAACCATCAGCCTCAAGAAAACAAACATCATGGGACAGGACGTCAGAAATGTTCCATCCATCAATATCGGCGACCACGCTCTGGAAGTGGTTCAAGAGTTCACCTACCTAGGCTCAACTATCGCCAGTAACCTGTCTCTCGATGCAGAAATCAACAAGCGCATGGGAAAGGCTTCCACTGCAATGTCCAGACTGGCCAAGAGAGTGTGGGAAAATGGCGCACTGACAAGGAACACAAAAGTCAGAGTGTATCAAGCCTGTGTCCTCAGTACCTTGCTCTATGGCAGCGAGGCCTGGACAACGTCTGTCAGCCAAGAGCGACGTCTCAATTCATTCCATCTTCGCTGCCTCCGGAGAATCCTTGGCAACAGGTGGCAGGACCGTATCTCCAACACACAAGTCCTCGAGGCGGCCAACATCCCCAGCATATACACCCAACTGAGCCAGCGGCGCTTGAGATGGCTTGGCCATGTGAGTCGCGTGGAAGATGGCAGGTTCCCCAAGGACACATTGTACAGCGAGCTCGTCACTGGTATCAGACCCACCGGCCGTCCATGTCTCCACTTTAAAGACGTCTGCAAACACGACATAAAGTCCTGTGACATTGATCACAAGTCATGGGAGTCAGTTGCCAGTGATCGCCAGAGCTGGCGGGCAGCCATTAAGGCGGGGCTAAAGTGTGGCAAGTCGAAGAGACAGCAGTTGGCAGGAAAAAATACAGAAGCGCAAGGAGAGAGCCAACTGTGTAACAGCCCCGACAACCAATTTTATCTGTAGCACCTGTGGAAGAGTCTGTCACTCTAGAATGGCCTTTATAGCCACTCCAGGCGCTGCTTCACAAACTACTGACCACCTCCAGGCGCTTACGCTCGAGACAAGGAGGCCAAAGAAGAAGTAGTATGCCATGGTGAAAGCTGGCAGCAAAGAGGTGCAACTGAAGTTGATTGAAGTGCATCACAGTTGAAGTGACGTCCAAGAAGTTGTCAATCACCTGTCGAGCACTGAAAGCATTCTGAGAAGGAGTGCTGTGAGCAGCAACCTGTCACCTGGCTGTGGCTGGAGCGCTTCAGTTTCACTGGTCAAAGGCTTCCCAGCCTGTCAGTTTCACTGAAGAAACGCTCCTTGCTGTGCACTCACCGTAGTGACCCTGGCGAGTTGCTGACCACTCTGGAAATAGGTCCGCTGGCTGTTAAAGCTAGAATCTTTGGTTAAAACAGTACTTAATTGCCTATTAGAATATTTAAATACCTTTTTCCAACAGCTGCACAGGGGTTCCCGGCTTGCCTTCAGATCTGCCCGACATCACTTTTAGGGGATTTAACTCCCCACACGTGCCCAAACCTGACTTCCCTTGCCTGTAAAAATTCCCCTCACTGTTTCTATGCTATTTACAGCCTGATATTATAGCTGTACATAGTGCTCAGTGGCCTCCTTTCAAGGTTAAAAAGATTACGTTTTTCTAGTCGTTTCTCTAGTAATCAATCCTCGAACACTGGGAATGACTGTCATTCTTCTGCACTGAATTGAGGGCTGAAATGCATCAGTCTCAGTGACTAGAACTGAACATACCAAGTTGTAAGCATTGCACATTTTAAGCATGACTTCTGACTTGCATTGCCTACTTTGGCAGTAAAGCTTTGCATTCTTTTTCTGAAAGGTGGCCAACCTGAAATGTTGCGCTGGATTTTACTTTAGGCGGACAGGACTTCACCACCGACGTAAAGGTCGGTGGCGAACCTCCTTCCGCCTAGTCCGGAGATCTGACCCGCATTTTACGGGTCCCCGGGCTTTAATTGTCCTGAGGCGGGACTTCCACCCACTGCTGGGACTGCAGCCCAGCTGACGCCATGGAGCCAGGACTTCAGGAAAGTTGGGCTTGCCACTCCTCGGGGGGTGATCGGTTGTGCCGGCGAGGCAAGTGTAGTTGTTTGGGGGGTGGGGGAGGGGCGTCTTGGATCCCGGGGGTGGGTTGCGAGGCTGGGGTGGCCCTCAATCGGACACCTTGTGCCCAACTGCCATGGTACCCCCCCCCCCCTCCGGCGTGCAGAAAGTACAGCAGCTATCGCTGGGCAGCCTTTTACGTCCCCAGCATACCTGCTTGCCACAGGTAAAATACCCCGTGGAGGCGGGCATGGCCCTTAAGTGGCCACTTAAGGGCCTTGATTGGCCTTGGGCAGGCAGGCTGTTCCCGCCCGACCGCCATAAAGTTGGCCAGAGGCGGGAGCGGGGCGGGAAGGCCTCCCAGAGCTTTCCACTGAATTTTACGCTACCCCACGCCACCATCCGACCCACTGGGGTGGCGTAAAATTCAGCCCGTTAACTCTGCTTCTCTCGCCACAGATGCTGCCAGACCTGCTGAGCATTTCCAGCACTTTGTTTTTATTTTTCACTCTTATTGCTTTGTTGGTTGCTACTCTATGGTGATTGGACAACGCTGTGTATATTAATGCCTCTTGTCTGTGTACTTCCCCCTTGGCTTTCTTGAAACCATTTGCAAAATATGTATGATGCCTATTTTTTTTCTTTGTCATACTTTTCACATGTATGTAGTAAATTCCATTTACCATTGTTCTACCCACTTTTGTATTAATCTGGATCCCTTGCTGCCTCCTGCAGTTCAACTCTTCCCCCACCTCCCCCCTCCGCTACCCAATCCAGATTAGTATATACAAATTTGAGCAGTTTGAATTGAACTTCAAAATTGCATCTAATAATGGTAATTGTAAATCCATATTAGAACTTTCCATTGTCCATTTACAATTTTTAAAAAGTCAAGGAATCTTTACAAATATAAATAAAAAATATTTTTAAGTTGTTTAGAAAAGAAATGAACTGTTGAAAATCTCAAAACAACTTGAAATTTACAGCTGTGAGCATCATCTGAAAGAAGATCATTGGGCCATGTACTTTGCAGAGCTCCCAATATGTTAAGTAAACCATGTACCTAAAACTAAATTCCACAAGCAGCATCCAGTGGAGCTTTTTATTCTTCCAGATGACCTGTCCTTATTGTGCTTTAGCTTATGATTGCTAAATTCATGCTGATTATGTTGTGTTGTGGGCATTTGCGTGCTGCAAACTGGGTTGTGATGATCCAAAGTAATTTTCTAATTTTAACCTTTTTGAATACGGAAGGATCTCTTTTAATTTCCAAAATGCACATATTTCCTTTGTATGTTCTTGGCAAAAATAACTTGCTAATAGCGAATGATAAATGTTAGGAAGAAAGGAGAATTGAGAAAATGATCAGATGAAAAAGCAGTTGCAGTATTCTAAGCATTAATTAAAAAGTGTACAGTTGTTAGAATTTTCATTTCTTTTTGATTATGAAAATGTACTGGAGTTCTCAAGATCCATGTGAATTGTGTGTGACTTTTGTAGGAGCTGCAAGCTGAAATTGAATTCATCCAGCTAGAAATTAGAAAGAAAGATGCCAGAATTGCAATGTCGCAGTCAGAGAAGGAACTTTTCTGCAGAAACCTTCGTTTGGCACAAGGTGACAAGCTGGTCAATCAGGCAGTTTTTTAAATATTTTGTATATGTGGTATAAATGGAATGCTTTATACCTGGTGATACAGTATGGTAAGTATGATACGGGTAAGACTAACAAGATCACAATAGATGAGAAATGCCATTTGGCCTATCTTGACTTATCCATCTAGAAAGACCCGACACTCGCATCTAATTTTTTTTCTTAAATGATTTCAGGATTTTCACCTCCACTGTTTGATCCAGAATTTAATTCCATATATTCATCACTTTGTGCAAAGAAGAACTTCCAGATGTAATTCGTAAACTTGCCTTTAATTAGTTTTGAACTTGTGCAATTTAGATTTTTATGAATATTCTGGGTTTACAATTTCCATAGGGGGATAGTATCTCAGACCGAGTTCTGGAATGATAGGTGATCTTGAGGTGGGGGAGCACCTTCCTGATTTGGACCACTTCTTAAAAGATTTCAAATCTGGGGTTGTAGCAAGTACAATGGGATTACATAGTATTTACAGCACAAAAACAGGCTATTCAAATCGACAACTATATTTGTCATACCAATATCATAAATACCAATATTTATGCTCCACATGAGTCTCCTCCCACCCTTCTTCATCTAACCCAATCAACATATCCTTCTATTCCTTTCTCTCATGTGTTTATCTAGTTCTCCTTAAATGCATCAATGTTAGTGGTCTCAGCTATTCCTTGTGGTAGCGAGTTCCACATCCTAACCACTCACTGAGTAAAGACAGTTCTCCTGAATTCTCTGTTGGATTTATAAGTGACTCTGTTGTATTTATGGCCCCTATTTCAGGTCTCACTCACAAGTGGAAACATCACGACATCTACACTATCAAATCCTTTCATTATTTTAAATACCTGTATCAGATTATTCTTTAGTCTTCTCTTTTCTAGAGAAAAGAGTGCCAGCCTGTTCAATCTTTCCTGATACGTCTAACCTCTCAGTTCTGCTATCATGTTAGTAATTTTTATTTGCCTCTTCTCCAGTACCTCTGTGTCGTTTATGCAATATATAGAGACTAAACCCGGAATTTTACACCGCCCCAGCGGGTTGGATTGTGGCGTGGGGGTGGCGTAAAATTGAGCGGAAGGCTCCGGGAGGCCTCACCGCCCCGATTCCGTCTCTGACCAAGTTTATGGAGGTCCGGCGGGTGGGGGGGGGGAGTGAGATGCGGCCCGCCCGCCCAAGGCCAATCAAGACCCTTAAGTGGCCACTTAAGGGCCCTCGCCCGCCTCCACGGGTATTTTACCTGTGGCAAGCGGGTGTGCCGGGGACGTGAGAGGCCACCCAGCCATAGCTGTCGGCCTTTCCGCACCCCAGGGGTTGGGGGAGGGCCTGGCAATCGGGCAGAGGGTGCCCGACTGAGGGCCGCCCCCGCCTCCCAACCCAACCCCGGGATCCAAGACGCTCCCCCCACCCTCCCCCTAAACGACCACCCTAGCCTCACCAGGGCACGACCGATTCCCCTGTTGAGGCTGCCCGAACTTGCCTTCTGTCCCGGTTCTATTGCGTCCTCCTCCGTCGGCTGGGCTGCAGTCTCAGCAGTGGCCACCACTCCCGGTGGCGCTGCTGAGACTAAGAGCTGCCGGCCCGCTGATTGGCCAGCAGCTCACTGAGGCGGGACCTGATTGTGGTGGGAAGAACGCACTGTTAATTCAATCCCATCCCTCCACAGATCACCAATCATATCATTTTAAACTTTCCAAATTAAAGAAAGACCCAGCCAAATTGTACCATCGATTAACCCCCGAATGAGACTAACCAAACCAGGTGTCTTTAAATCAACAAATTAACTGTTTAATTAATTTTTAAACACTACAATGAGATAAACAACATTTAAAATAGAAAAAATTAGAGTCCTTGCAAATTTACACTTCTCGGTGAACAATCCTCTTATTAAAGTCCACGCGCAATCTTCCAGGGTCTGATGACCCGACAACCGAAGTTTCAAATTCCTCCTTCTTCCAGCGATGAACACAGTAGATCAAGAACTTGCAACCACTTTCAATAAAATCAATCTGGCTTTAGAATTTTTGAGGGATAAAAGATTGTCACAGTCTAACTTCCTTTCCTTCAGTTTAAATTATCAGAGATCTCTGTTTTGGCTTGACGTCTTAGAACTTTGAGACAATAATAAATAAAGACTAAATTCTCTTCCTTCAGTTTAAATGGGCTGAGAGATCTTCTTTCAGGTGCTAACACAGCTTTTGTCTGTGTCCCCTGTTAGAACAGGCTGTTTGCACTATAAGCCAGTCCAAAATTAAATTGTGACAAACGTATCTCTTGATACTCAGTCCGAGTGGCTGTATCCAAGGTAACGAGAATGCACCCTTTGAAACGCAATCTCTGGCTGTATCCCAGGGCAACAAAAATGCATTCTTTGACTCAGCTTCTGGAGCCTGCTGCCTTAAAGCAGTATGGCTCCATTTCCCAGCCTTAAAGGCACACCACATTCTTCCTGGGAAAAAAACCTACAGGATTATAACAACTCCACTACTGGTGGAATTGAAACACCATTCCTGAAATGCGTTTCATTACAATGGGTAAAAAAAATACAAATTGAAAAAACGCTAACACCTTTTTCTCCCCACATTTACAGGCATACGCTTTTCTAAAATGTTAAGACTACAGCAACAAGTTCCACCAGAACATTTCGGCGTTAAATTTTCAAAAGTTTGTCCCAATTAACCCATTTTAAATTTACAATCATAGTCTTCCAATGGTTTCGTTTCCCTATTGTCCATCACCTCAGCCAGGTGAACCACACAGCTAGGAGCACTGACCTTCCTTTTTTTTTTCCTTTTTGGCCTCCTTGACTCGAGAGACAATGGGTAAGCGCCGAAAGGTGGTCAGTGGTTTGTGGAGCAGCACCTGGAGTGGCTATAAAGGCCAATTCTAGAGTGACATACTCTTCCCCAGACGCTGCAGGTAAAGTTGGTTGTCAGGGCTGTTACACAGTTGGCTCTCTGCTTACACTTCTGTCTCTTTTCCTGCCAACTGCTGTGTCTCTTTGACTCACCACTCTTTAGCCCCACCTTTATAGCTGTCTGCCAGCTCTGGCGATCGCTGGCAACTGGGTCCCATGACTTGTGGTCAATGTTGCAGGTCTTCATGTCGTGTTTGCAAATGTCTTTAAAGCGGAGACATGGACGGCTGGTGGGTCTGATACTAGTGACGAGCTCGCTGTACAATACGTCCTTGGGGATCCTGCCATCTTCCATGCGGCTCACATGGCCAAGCCATCTCAAGTGCCGCTGGCTCAGTACGGCGTACATGCTGGGGATGTTGGCTGCCTTGTGGACTTCTGCGTTGGAGATACGGTCCTGCCACCTGATGCCAAGGATTCTCCAGAGACAGCGAAGATGGAATGCTCTTGGCTGACATACATTGTCCAGGCCTCGCTGCCGTAGAGCAAGGTACTGAGGACACAGGCTTGAAACACTCGGACTTTTGTGTTCTGTGTCAGTGCGCCATTTTCCCACACCCTCTGGGCCAGTCTGGACATAGCAGCAGATGTTCTTCCCAAGCGCTTGTTGATTTCTGCATCGAGAGACAGGTTACTGGTGATAGTTGAGCCTAGGTAGGTGAACTCTTGAACCACTTCCAGAGTGTGGTCGCCGATATTGACGGATGGAACATTTCTGACGTCCTGTCCCATAATGTTTGTTTTCTTGAGGCTGATGGTTAGGCCAAATTTGTTGCAGGCAGCCGCAATCCTGTCGATGAGTCTCTGCAGACACAAAGTCATGGAAGGAGGTGATGATACTTTGGTGGACATCCAATCTTTGCTAGTAGTCTGAAAAGACCACGTCTGCTGACGAAGTCAAAGGCTATGGTGAGATCTATGAAGAAAACGTAGAGGGGCATCCGTTGTTAGTGGCATTTCTCCTGTAGCTGGCGAATGGAGAACAGCACCAATGGTGAATCTCTCGAAAGCTGCACTCTGCCTCAGGGTAGACACGCTCAGCCAGCTTCTGGAGTCTGTTTAAAATGACTCGAGCGAAGACTTTCCCCACTGTGCTGAGCAGGGAGATTCCACAGTAGTTGTTGCAGTCACTGCGGTCACCCTTGTTCTTATAGAGGGTGATGATATTGGCATTGCACATGTCCTATGGTACTGCTCCCTCATCCCAGCACAGGCAAAGCAATTCATGGAGTGCTGAGAGTATAGCAGGCTTGGCACACTTGATTATTTCCGGGGTAATGCCGTCCTTTCCAGGGGCTTTTCTGCTGGCTAGAGAATCGATGGCATTACTGAGTTCTGATTTTGTTGGCTGTTCGTCCAGCTCATCCATGACTGGCAGAGACTGGGCTGCATTGAGGGCAGTGTCAGTGACATCATTTTCCCTGGAGTACAGTTCTAGATAGTGCTGCACTCAGCGGTCCATTTGCTTGCGTTGGTCAGTGATCGTTTCCCCTGATTTAGACTTGAGGGGGGCGATCTTCTTGATGGTTGGTCCAAAAGCGCACTCAATGCCGTCATACATTCCTCTGATGTTTCTGGTGTCGGAGGACAGCTGAATTTGACTGCATAGGTGTTGCCAGTAGTCATTTGCACAGCGCCTGGCTGTTCTTTGTGCGGTGCTTCTGGCTGCTTTAAGTGCTAAGGATGTTAACTCGCTGGGGGCTTTCTTGTAGTTCAGCAGTGCAGTGCGTTTAGCGGCTATGACTGGTTCCATCTCTTCAAAGTGAGATTGAAACCAGACTGCATTCTGATTCTCACATTTGCCAAAGGTGGTCATTGCTGAATCATAGATGGTGTCTCTGATGTGGGCCCACTTGGTCTCTGCATCCCCTGCAGGAGTGTTTTGAAGGGCTTTTTCAAGCGAATTGAGAAACTTTTGTGACCACTGTGGGTAAGAAATTTTGGTAGTGTTAATGCACGGGTGGCCATTCTGCTTGGAGTGGTGTAACTTCTTTGGTTTGAGTCTAACTTTGCTGTACACCAGGGAGTGGTCGGTGTCGCAGTCCGCACTCTGGAAGCTACATGTGATTTGAACACTGTTTATGGAGGCTCGCGTTGTGATGATGAGGTCCAGCTGGTGCCAATGACGTGATCTTGAGTGTCTCCATGAAACCAGGAGCACTGACCATTACTGTGTTTACTATTCTCTGAGAAGTTTCTCGACTACCCCTTAACTTGTGTGGCATCACTTGACGCTGGAAAACCCTGTCCGGTGTAACAGAAGCTGATTTTTTTCTTACCCTGGGGTGTCAAAAGAATTTAACAGTATCCCTCCAACGCATCTGTCTCTTTAAGTTGCCCACTCTGTCCTTGTAGTCCTTTAAATGAGAATTTGGGTAGGAGTCTGCCTTCTCTACCACAGTGACTTTTCTAGAGTCTATGCAAGTTTGAGCCGTCCCACCAGGTTTAGACATCAAGACCATCTGCAAATTCCAGATGTCCTGACTAGGTTCATCTAAGCTGTCCTTCAGCCTGCATTGTACCTCTGCTTCCACTTGGGTCTGTCTGTCTGGACCTAAGCAACAAGGATGTTGTTTTAAAGAAATGGTTCCCCCTATACCCGCATCATATCTGGCTAAGGTTGTACATCCTGGCTTATCCCTACAAACTTTTTGAAACTTTGTGAAAACTCTGGTTAGGACTTCACACTGTTTTGCCTCTAAGTGTAAAAGCCTATTGTTTAATTTTCCTAGCCATTCTGTATTCGCTAATTGGATAGTTGGAGGTTCATTCTGAGAATTTCCTAGGCCTAGTTCTGCCTCATCCTCACTATCCTTTTCCTTCTCAACGGTCCCGGTTACCTGACATACCTGTACTGGCTTATCCTCCTGCCTGCGGTAATATTGTTTGAGCATATTAATGTGACACAACCGGTGGTTCTTCCGGTGATCGGGGGGTGTCAATCAAGTAATCTACCTTACCCACTCTTTTGATCACTGTGCACGGGCCACTGAACTGTGCTTTCAATGGTTCTCCCTGTGATGGTAACAACACTAATACTTCATCTTTACATGGTCCATCTCTGACACTTCCCTTCCCTTCCTTGACTTCTCTGTCTCCATCTCTGGGGATAGGCTGTCTACTAATATTCATTATAAGCCCACCAACTCCCACAGCTACCTTGACTACACTTCTTCACACCCTGCCTCCTGTAAGGACTCCATTCCATTCTCCCAGTTTCTCCGTCTCCGACGCATCTGCTCTGATAATGCAACCTTTCATGATGGCACTTCTGATATGTCTTCCTTTATCTTCAACCGAGGATTCCCCACCTTGGTTGACAGGGCCCTCAACCATGTCCAGCCCATTTCCCATACCTCTACCCTCACCCCTTCCCCTCCCTCCCAGAACCATGACAAGATTCCCCTTGTCCTCGCTTCCCCCCCCACCCCCCCTAGCCTCCATATCCAAAAGATCATCCTCTGCCATTTCCACCACCTCCAGCGCAATGCCACTACCAATCGCATCTTCCCTTCCCCTCCTCTGTCAGCATTCCGAAGGGATCGTTCCCGCCGTGACATCCTGGTCCACTCCTCCATTACTCCCACCACCTCGTCCCCTTCCCACGGCACCTTCCCCTGCAATCGCAGGAAGTGTAATACCTGCCCATTTACCTCCTCTCTCCTCGCTATCCAAGGCCCCAAATACTCCTTTCAGGTGAAGCAGCAATTTACTTGTACTTCTTTCAATTTAGTATACTGTATTTTCTGCTCACAATGTGGCCTCATCTACATTGGGGAGACCAAACGCAGACTGTGTGACCTCTTTGCAGAACACCTCCGCTCTGTCTGAAAGCATGACCCCAGTTTCCAGTTGCTGGCCATTTCAACACACTCCCCCTGCTCTCATGCCCACATCTCTGTCCTGGGATTGCTGCAGTATTCCAGTGAACATCAGTGCAATCTTAAGGAACAGCAACTCATCTACTAATTAGGCACGCTACAACCTGCAAGACTGAACATTGAGTTCAATCATTTCAGAGCATGACGGGCCCTGCTTTTTATTTTTAGTTCTTTTTCGTTTTAGTTATTTATTTTTTATGTGTTTATTTTATTTTAGTTTGTTTCCACTGTGCCTACCCACTTTTCATGTTTGTGCTTGGGGTCAGGCTGTTCAATTTTCTGTCAATTAACACCCTCTCTGTACTAACACTTTGTCTTTCACCACACCATTAACATACCATTTGCCTTTGCTCCATGACCTTCTGGTCAGTTATTCTCTGTGACCTTGTCTTATCAATACCTCTTTTGTTATCTCTTGCCCCACCCCAGCTTTACTTGCTTAAAACCTATTACATTTCTAGCCTCTGCCAGTTCTGATGGTCAACATTTCTTGTTTTTGTTTCAGATTTCCAGCATCTGTAGTATTTTGCTTTTATTATACTAATACTTCATCCCCTGGTTTTATGGTAGGTTGTGGCTTTCCCACCATTTGACAAGTATGGCACGCCCTACAAAATTGTCTCACATCCTTTTGTAAGACCTGGCCAGTAATAATTTTTGCTTGTGTGTGATTTGGTCATCTTAATTCCCCTATGTCCTGCAAAAGGAATGTCGTGTGCTAACCTTTAATAATTCTTGTCGATATTTAGGTGGTACAACAACTGTCCGTGTCTTCATCGGCAGGTCTATGAGGCGGTCTCCATTTCTTCCTCAAAACCCCGTTTGCCATACAATAGCCTTTGTTATTTTATTTTTTTATTTTATTTAGAGATACAGCACTGAAACAGGCCCTTCGGCCCACCGAGTCTGTGCCGACCATCAACCACCCATTTATACTAATCCTACACTAATCCCATATTCCGACCACATCCCACCTGTCCCTCTGTTCCCCTGCCACCTACCTACACTAGGGGCAATTTATAATGGCCAATTTACCTATCAACCTGCAAGTCTTTGGCTGTGGGAGGAAACAGGAGCACCCGGCGAAAACCCTCGCAGACACAGGGAGAACTTGTAAACTCCACACAGGCAGTACCCAGAATTGAACCCGGGTCACTGGAGCTGTGAGGCTGTGGTGCTAACCACTGCGCCACTTTGCCGCCCATGATCCTGTCGTTTTTTTTCTGAGAAAAATGTGGTGTGCCTTTAAGGCTGGAAAAAGAGCCGTACTGCTTTAAGGCAACAAGCTCTAAAGACTTGAGTCAAAGAATTCATTCTCATTGCCATGGATACAGCCATTCGGACTGAGCATCGAGAGATACATTTGATGCAATTTAATTTTGAATTGGCTTATAATGCGTACAGCCTATTCTAACACATTTCAGGATAGCTCAGGGAATGAGGGGCGGGGCATGCAGGATCTCAAAAGCATTGGAGGTCTTGGTGGAGAAGGTCCAGAGGTGGAGAAATGTCCTGTACCAGCAGGGGGAAGGAGTCCACCTCACCCTCCTGTCCCTCTCTTCTGCAGCAACTGTTTTTTTTTTCTTTTGCTCTGCTTGAGCTCAGCTCCTCCTTCCATTTCTCTGCTAGACCAAGTGAGACCTGTAGAAAGATACCCATGACCAAACACTCCTGTTCTCCCATTGACCTTCTCAATTAGGGATGGGCCCTGGCCTGGCCAGCGACGCCCACACCCCCAAAAACAAATGAAAAAAAGACTCCCATAAGGTAGAGTAGCTCAACAATAACTATCTTTAGGTGAAGTCCTTAAGAGAATTTCTTGGAAATATATTGATAAAATGTTGGTGAATTCTTGACAAAAGTGGGCTGCATTTTAAGACTCCGCTGCCGGAATAGGCGGCGGGCGTAAAACAAAATGTCCAGCACACGGGGACCATGTCGTGGAGTCGTCGCGATTTCAAACATGGCGGCTCAGCATGGCTGCGGTGCCCGCCTCAACGATGAGGTGGAGGGGGTGGGTGAGCTGTCACCGGCAATGGCATCTGGCACCAATGCGCAGGTGCCTGTGCCATTTAAAGGGCTTATAGACCTCAATGTGCATTTAAAATTTAAAGGTACATTGGGTTTTATTTTTATGAAAATGACTAAAATAAGTTTTCAATGCCCTCTCCCAACCCCACCAATGGCATATCACAACATTCCTGCCCTTTTTCTCCCCCCTCCCCCATCTGCCCTGGAATTGCTGTGAAAATTTGACTTCTTTCCCCCCCATGCACCCCCCCCCCCCGCCAAAGTTCTGAATCTTTGTCCTTTGCCCCGACCAATCCGAGGCGTTCTAACCCCGCTCCCCACCTCCCACTCAGAGAAAAACACCTCCTCCCGTCCCCACAGGTGTCACGCCACATTTCCCTGAACAGGGATTCAAGGGCGCGGCATAGCCAGCCCCAGAATAAAGATCGACAGATGGTGCCTGAATTGCTGCGGTCTGCATGGTAAGTAGCAATTAGCATATTTTAATGTGGGTCCCATTGCTGAGTGGCGGGGCAGCCACCACGAGACTGCGCCGCTACCGCCGAGATCAGTACGGAGCCTGCCCCCATCTGGGTCAGTGGTGGGCCTCCTCCGTACCGATCTTCATTGTCCCCCCCATCACTGTTCCCAGCGGTGCAGAGGCTTTAAAATCCAGCCCAGTGTTTCAGAAAGTCTCCTATGTATGTCAGAAGTCCTCTTCAACAATCCAACAGTAAGTGAATGGTGAAAGCTGAGCATAGTTTTACATAGTACACAAAATCCTCAACAGTGAGTTGTTTACTCCTGTTCAGCTGGTTGCTGTTCAGAGAGGTTGTTAATTGAACTGCTAGCCACCAAAATACCATGCAGCCTCTTTTAATGAGCACCAGCAGGCAGTTGAATTGTCAGTCAGAGCTGTAATGATCTTTGGGTGTCCATTCCTAGCATATGCTTCAACTCTTTTACCACAATGGTGTCTTGCACTGAAGGTGGGCTAACCCAGCGTTGCAGCTCAGGATCCCATCTTAGCCACATCGGCAGCTTTTTAAGCACATAAAGTATCTGGAGAAAGTTAACTCCTCAGTTTACAGAAATGAAATGGGAAACTTTGAAAATAAAAATTTTGAAATGTTGTAAAGCCTCATATTCCTCCAAGAGAGAAGAGGCATGTACAATGCATAAAGCCACAGTGGGTTTCATAGGTCACTTTTTGTGAATTTCAATCTTTTTTTTCTTTTATAAAGGATTTGAAATTGAGTAATGTTTAAATTGTTTTTGTTTGAAAAAAGAAAATAGTGAATTTGCATATGTTTGTAATTCATAGGCTACAGCACTGAGATGAAGGGAAGTTTGAGGCATCAATAAGTCGGGCATTGATGGGTCTCCACTGATGTTACACAATTCATTATTTTATCTCAGACGGCAACAAATATTCATACACATTGGGATGAGGGGGATTGGGTTCATTTCGATAAGACTTGAGGTGTCTGCTGAGAGAAATGCTTAAGATAGAGGTACTTTTGGGCTTACCAGTGAATTCCTGACCAGGGATGATATCGTAGACACCATTATTGTGGAATCAGAATTCATAAAAATGGGTATGAACAGTCAGACAGGTTCTTGAACAAGAAACTGGTAGGGCATGGAGCAAAAGTCCCCAAAAAGTAGGTTTTTAAAATTATTTTTGTGGGGCCAACAGGACCAGGACCAGGACTGCTTCTCTGGCCCACAAAAATAATCTGGGTTGCTGTTGTTCAGTTAGATAATGTCATATTAATGGCATAGGCAGCAGAAATATTCAGTGGTCAAGCAGTCCTGAAACTTCAATGTTTTTCTTTAATTGGTCCACTCCTTCTTTCAAAACAATGTGCCTTAAATCACTCAGTGGAACACAAAAGCAATAGATGTTCTTCCAGAGCTGGTCGGTTCTGCAATTCAACCACTTAAAACCAATAAGCTGAGCTTGTACTTCTAAATATTTACCAGAATATTGCAATGGAAAGTTATTGTTGGACTTGACACATATTCAATGCTTGGACATGGTGCTTCAAAGTTTTTGTCCAACAACACTCTTTTGTCTTTTAATTTGCTTTATTTCAATTGTTAGATTAATAGAAGTAGTGTTGTTTCCATTTGAACCTAAATGTTAAATTCCTGTTTGAAAAGTAGACTGTTTGAAGTAGTTTATTTGTCTGACAAACTCATATCCAAATCCTTCCAAAACACAAATCCTGTCTACACCACTGCCAGGTATACTAGAATAATGCAATTCCCATTTATATTAATGCACTATAATGATGAGTATTTTTATTAAAGCTTGTTTGTGGTAATAAAAGTAAATAATGTAAACTTCATTACAATGGGCAAGGACACCTCAGCTTAATATTTCAATGTCCAGTGATTGATTAAGATGAGCTTTCTTCCCCAAAAAGTACTCTCCTTCCTCATCACAATTTTCAATACCCCTCAAACCATAAATTTTCTAGTTTTCACTTGGCCCATCAATCTGTAGAAAAAAGACACGATAGGCTGTCTCTTTCTGCAATCCATGTTTACATTATTATTGTGTTCTGACTCAAAATATGATACTGAATAAAAGGTAGATTGATTAGTTCTAAGCAAAAGTGGGAAAAAAGTGGCGTAACTCTTTTCACAGCCAATACCTCCCATTCCCATCCCAAGAATACTTTATTAATCTGTTAGTTGGCACTGATGTACATAAAGACTAAAACTATAATTGTGACAGATGCTCGTTCCACTGAGAAAAGATTGCTGATCGAGGAAATGGTTCAAATGAAGAAACTAAAGGAAATTGCCAACCAGGATATGGCTTACAAAGAGTCTGAACTAGTGAAGATCAAACAGGAACTGGAAAGGACTACTGCTGCAGTAACAGATGGAGGACGCCAAATCTGGTTGCTAGAAACGCAGGCATGTTTGACTGGAATTATGGTATCTTTCTTGTAGTCAAGATATTACAGTTTTCAATATATAATACATTTTAAAAATGTCCCAAAGTCCCATGTGTGTAATTATTTATTGCAAATTTTCAAAACAGGATGAAAACATTAGCACATTGAATAAATTGTGTTACATAACACTGTCGACAGCAGAAACCATGCGCAATAAATATAAATAAAATCTATAAATTTGAACTTAAATTGATACAAGACAGCTATAATTAACATATAAGCAATCTTGGAAGTGTTTTTAAGTTCAGGCTGACTTAAATGTCAACCTCGGTGAGAATGTTGCATGTGAGATCTAAAGGTACAATAAACATTTTGTGCAGAGAGGAGCTTTTTGGATGCTTAAGCATTCTTGTCTGTTGCTATCCTTTCTATATGCACATAAGAAAATCTACATTAGCATCTTATTTCAAATCATTAGCCATTGAAGTGTCTTGTAGTTGTGTAGTACAAATCATTTTAAATCTGCACTTTTTCTCTTTGTAAAATAAAATGTTTTCTAAAGTAATAAGGTGTTGGAAATGCACTCAAGTTCTGAGTTTAGATGATTAATACAGCACACCGTGCTCAATCAGATGCTGCTTGATTTGTGCATTTCACAATTTTCAGTATTAATTTCAGATTTACTTTCCTTTTTACCTCAGTACTTTTACAGTTTTAAAAAGTCCAATTCTCTCCATTGAATGAACGATTTACATTTTTAAAAATACTAAACCTTACTATTATAAATTAGGACAACTATTGTCTTATTTAATTATTTGCCATGACTAATTATTTACAGAACAAAGAACCGGGACAAGCTCTCATTTCAGAAACATTGTGAACATTGTCTTGTACAATTGGGGGCTAGGATTGATTGAGGCCTGGGAGTAGCTGTCGGTCTCTGGTGATGGATACAAGTCACTGAACTTTGGATTACCTCAAGTTTACGGATGACCACTAGGAAGAGAAGAGAGATGTGATGCTTTGTCTCAAAAAGTGGTTTTGATGCTTTCAGTTACATATATATTTTTAAATTGTTTTTGTTTTAAGCTTAATCAGCATGTTGAGAAGCACCAGGCTACAGAGGCTCAGCTTGGAGAAAAGAAGTTGGAGTTATTAAAGACCCAGGTTGCCCTTCATCAGCTTGAGGAAAAGTACTACACCAGTACTGCATCCATGCAAGATCACATTGCTAGAGAACTGCGGTGAGGAGATTATGCATTTTCTTTATAGTGTGAAGGGCTTTTAAATTGAACACAATCCACTTCCTTAAACATTTGCTGTAAAGCAGAAATGTTTGTGATGGTAATGAAGGGATTTAAGTTCTTGGCATTTCCAGTGATTGTCTCATCCTGCAACCATGTAGGAATACATAGAAATAGCATATATTTGAATTTGTTTTTGTAACTTCACTGGAATGGGAGGCATTTTCCAATGTGAACATGATTTTTTTTTTGCTTTTATCATCCTGTACATTGTACATACAAGAATTTTCTACACTAAACAAATATTTCTTCAGTAGACTGTGCACAGTGATGATTGAGTTTTCTTTGGTCTAAAAATTGAATTATCCATTAATCAATATATCAACAATTAGACTTCTAATTCTTCCAAGGAAATTCCTGTTTTCCCAGGATGATTTTATGTCAGTCCTATGCTATGTCAGTGAAAGAAATCTAGTTACAGTAATAAAGCTACTGGGCTTTCCGTGTCGGGAATAGCTTTATTGGGTTAGTATTTGCTGGACAGGGCATCTTGCAGCATGCCCAGTGAGTTGGATTTTTTTCCTTGCCCATCAGCTTGAAAAAACTTTGCACTGTAAATTGCTGGAAGTGCAAGCTCCTAACAGTGTGACTAGGTTAATTAGACATCTGGGACCATTGTGAACAGGAGATTGACTGAGCACCAGTTTTCTTAACTCATGGTATAATCCTTCCTCACCATACATTTTTGCATCATAATGATGGGTGCAATTAACTCACCATTATTTTCCCAGCAAACTCTGGGCCAATAGTGTGATTATAAACATACTATATAACTTAAAATTAATTTTAAACCCTATTCTGTTCACTTTGAGAATTGTTTTGCTGTTTGCTATTAATAGTAGTAATCTTAGGAATACGAAGTTGGCTGAGTGACAGGAGACAGTAGTGGTGAATGGTTGTTTTTTTGGTTTGGAAGTATGTGGTGGGGTTCCCCAGGGGTTGATACTAGGACCACTGCTTTTCTTGATTTATATTTATGACTTAGACTTGGGTGTGAAAGGCACAATTACAAAACTTGCAGCTGACACAAAACTTGGAAGTACTGTGAACTTTGAGGAGGTTAGTGATAGACTGGCTGGTGGAATGGGCAGACACGTGGCAAATGAAATTTAATGCAGAGAAATGTGAAGTAATACATTTTGGTAGGAAGAATGAGGAGTCACTATAAAATAAAGGATACAATTCTAAAGGGGAGCAGGAACAGAGGGACCTGGGGTGTATATGCACACAAATTGTTGAAGATGGCAGGACAGGTTGAGAAAGTGGTTAATAAGACATACAGAATAGAGGTATACAAAATTATGAGGGGAATAGATCGGGTAGATAGGAAGACATTTTTTCCCTTAGTGGAGGTGTCAATAACCAGGGGGCATAGACTTAAGGTAAGGGGCAGGAGGTTTAGAGTGGATTTGAGGAAAAATGTTTTCACCCAGAGGGTGGTTGGAATGAGGAACACACTGCCTGAAGGGGTGGTAGAGGCAGGAACCCTCACAACATTTAAGTAGTATTTAGATGAGCACTTGAAACGCCATAGCATACAAGGCTACGGGCCAAGTGCTGGAAAATGGGATTAGAATAGATAGGCTTGATGGACGGCGCGGACATGGTAGGCCGAAGTGCCTGTTTCTGTGCTGTATAACTATGACTCAGAATCCTGGGCTTTACAAATAGAGGCATTGAGTACAAAATTAAGAAAGTTATGGCGAATCTTTATAAAACACTGGTTCAGCCTCAGCTGGATTATTGGGTTCAGTTCTGTGCACCACACTTTAGGAAGGTCTTGAAGGCATTAGAGAGGGTGCAGAAAAGATTTGCGGGAATGGTTCCAGGGATAAGGGACTTCAGTTACGTGGATAGGTTGAAGAACCTGGGTCTTTTCTTGGAGTACAGAAGGTTGAGAGGAGATTTGATAGAGGTGCTCAAGATCATGAGGAGTCTGGACAAGCTAGCGAGGGAGAAACTGTTCCCATTGGCAGACTGGTCGATGATCAGAATCACAGAATCGTTACAGTGCAGAAGGAGACCATTCAGCTCTCCAAAAGAGCAAATCCCTCAGTTCCATTCCCCTGCCTTCTCCCCCATAACCCTGCAAATTCTTCCTTTTCATATAACTGTCCAATTCCCTTTTGAATGCTTCAATTGAACCTGCCTCCACCACGTTCTCAGGCAGTGCATTCCAGACCTTAACCACTCGCTGCGTGAAAAAGTTTTTCCTCATGTCACTTTTGCTTCTCTTACCAAATACTTTAAATGTGTGCCCTTTCGTTCTCAATCCTTTCACGAGTGGGAACAGTTTCTCTCCATCAACTCTGCCCAGACCCCTCATGATTTCGAATACCTCTATCAGATCACTTCTCAGCCTTCTCTTCTCCAAGGAAAACAGTCCTAACTTCTCCAATCTATCTTGATAACTGAAATTCCTCATCCCTGGAACCATTCTCATGAATCTTTTCTGTACTTTCTCCAATACCCTCACGTCTTTCCTAAAGTGCGGTACCCAGAACTGGACACAATACTCCCAGCTGAGGCCAAACTAGTGTCTTATACAAGTGCAACATAACCTCCTTGCTCTTGTGCTCTATGCCCCTATTAGTAAAGCCCAGGATACCTGTCCTGCCACCTTCAGTGACTTATGCACATTTACACCTAGGTCCCTTTGCTCCTGCACCCCCCCCCCCCCCCCCCCACCCCCTTGTACCCTTTATTCTATATTGTCTCTGCATGTTCTTCCTACCAAAATGAATCACTTCAAATTTCATATTTCTCTGCATTAATCTTCGTCTGCCCATTCCACCAACTTGTCTATGTCCTTTCAAAGTTCTACACTATCCTCCTCACAGTTCACAATGCTTCCAAGTTTCGTATTATCCACAAACTTTGAAATTGTGCCCTGTACACCAAGGTCTAGGTCATTAACATATATCATGAAAAGCAAGGGTCCCAACACTGATCCCTGGGGACTTCACCACAAACCTTCCTCCAGTCCGAAAAACATCCATTAACCACTACTCTTTGTTTCCTGTCACTCAGCCAATTTCGTATCCATGTTGCTCCCATCCCTTTTATTCCATGAGCTATAACTTTGCTCACAAGTCTGTTGTGTAACACTGTATCAAACGCCTTTTGAAAGTCCATGTACACCACATCAACAGCATTGCCCTCATCAACCTTCTCTGTTACTTCCTCAAAAAACTCCAGCAAGTTAGTTAAACATGATTTTCCCTTAAGAAATCCATGCTGGCTTTCCTTAATTAACTCACATTTGTCCATGTGACTTATTGATTTTGTCGTGAATTATTTTTTCTAGAAGTTAAACTGACTGGCCTGTAATTGCTGGGCTTATCTTTACACCCTTTTTTGAACAAGGGTGTAATGTTTGCAATTCTCCAGTCCTCTGGCACCACCCCCGAGTCTAAGGAAGACTGAAAAATTATGGCCAGTGCCTCTGCGATTTCCAGCTTCACTTCCCTCAGTATCTTTGGATGCCTCTCCAGCGGACACTGATAAGGTGAATGGCAAAAGAACTAAAGGAGACATGAGAAAAAGCTTTTTTTATGCAGTGAGTGGTTAGGATCCGAATGCACTGCCTGAGCATGTGGTGGAGGCAGATTCAATCATGGCTTTCAAAAGCGAATTGAATATACACCTGAAGAGAAAAAATTTGCAGGGTTCGGGGGAAAGGGCGAGGGAGCAGGACTAGCTAAGATTCTCTTGCAGAGAGCCGGCATGGACACAATGGGTCAAATGGCCTCCTTCTGTGTTATAATCATTCTATGATTCTGTGTGTAAAAGAACAGTTCAAATTTTTTCCATAAATAACAAACGCCTAGAAAAAAATGGAACAAAACAGAAAATGCTGAACCTTTCATCAGACCTGAAATGTTAACTTTCTCTCCACAGATGCTGCCAGACCTGCTGAGTAATTCCAGCATTTTCTATTTTTATTTCAGATTTCCAGCATCAGCAGTATTCTGCTTTTGTACAAGAAATATGGATCCAGCTTCCCTTTTTTTTCCCCACATTGATTCTCCATCTGTTAATATTTTTATTCTACCTTTACCTCCTCCTCCTAAATTAACCTTTTATTATTGTTGAAAATTTTGTAATTTTTTTTGTCCTTCTAACTCATATTCCATAAAGCCAGAAATTGTTACAGCACATTGGAGGCCTTTATGTCTGTGCTGGCTCTTTGCTAGAACAATGCTAAACTTATCCCACTGCCGGCACGTTTTCCTCTGTTTTATCTACTGTTCCTTAAAAGATGCAGTAGTCTCAATAAATTCTTGTGGCAAAATAATTAATGCTTTAACAACGATCTGCAAAAAATAAATTTCTTCCAACCTTTCTTCTCACACTTTTCGTGCAAATTTTATATTGATGACCCCTTATCACTGACTTCCCAAGCAGAGGAAATAGTCCATCCCTATCTTTAGGAAAAAAACTCTTCACAATTAAAACAAAACTTCTATTAAATGTCCTCAGCCTTCCGTTCCAAATGGTCTCAATATCAAGTCTCTCCTAATAACTACAGGTCTAATTGCTGATATCGTTCTGGTGAATCTGTGTTGCATACGTTCCATGGCTTTAATGTTCTTTCTACAACCTAAAACTATACACCTTATTCTAACTGTAGCCTAGCCATTATCTTACATAAATTATCTCTTTGCTCATATACTTAAGGCCCTATTTATAAAACTCAAAATGCCATTGGCCTTTTTATGACTTAATCTACCTGCAGTTAACACTTTGAAGGAATTGTCGATGTATTCCTGCAGTCTTTTACATTCCTCCTTACTGTTTGCCAAACCCACTGCTTTTGTCTAATCAAAAAATGTAAATATTGTGTTCCCTTCATCCAAGTTCAAATGAAGTATATACGAGTTCAAGAACAAACATTAACTCAGCACGGATCCATGGGATACATAACTTCCGTTCCTTCTTTAAAACTATTCCTCACCACTGGTGTACTGTGTCTGAAGTATGTGCAATGTACAGGACTCTGCACCTCCCTTCCCACTATGATCGCTACCACCAAGAAGTTTGAGCAGCAATGGAACATCATCACATTTAAGTTTTTCTCTAAGTCACACATCATTCCACCTTGGATATATATCACCAATCCTTCTTCATTGCTTGATCAATATCCAAGAATTCTCCAAGTAACATGATTGTGGGAGCATCACCACAAGGATTGCAGAGGTGCAAGAAGTGCTACCAACACAGGTTAACTGTGCATGGGTGGTAGATGCTACCTTGACGGCATTATGTACATCCAGAGAACAAATAAAATATACCCTGCATTTTATTAGGTTAGGTGATTAACAAACTACTATGAAACACATTTTTCAGGGATGAAATCAGCAGTCTGCAGCAAAAGCTGAGGGACAAAGTGTTGCAGGCAGAGGAAGACAAATTTCTCAGGAATAAAATGGTGGAAGACTGTGGCCGCTTGACGAAGGAAAGTGCCCTCTTGCACTCTCAGGTGCTGGAACTAACTAAAGAGCGAGAAAGGGTAGGTACATTTGAAGAAAATTAATTGGCTAAACTTAGAATGAAAATGGTCATTACTGCAAATAACTATAATCAAACTAGTGTCATATTTGTCTGATTATTTTATCTACAAATATATTAAAGGCTGGCACTTTATATGACCACAGGAGAGAAATGCCTGAAATGGCATTTGGGGGAAGTGGGGGGCGGGGTGGCGGGGATCTAACCTTAGCATGTTGGATTTTTTTTTTCTTTCACTCAAATAAATACTTATGGGTAAGGCCATTGGAGAACCAACATTTTCCCTGTTGATGTGATAATTTGTAGCTGAGTGCTCTTCTGACTAAAATTATAGGGCTAAGACAGCCAGAATTGACTGACTATTTTTAGTTGGGACTTATTCACGGGCGGATGTCCCTATATTACACATTAAGTTTCTTTTATTGCCATTTTCAAATATACTTGAGTATTAATTGTCTTGAGGTCTACTAATAGAAATTATCTTTAGATTATATGGCTTATAACTGCAGTTGTTCTGAGATGAAAAAAAAAATCTATTACAGGTTCAAGCACTTAGGGATGAGAAGAACTCTCAGCATTCAACCAGTGTCGTACAGTTAACTTCTCTAAAGGAGCAGGCGAGACAGCTTGAACTGGAATTGGTCCATTTAAAAAGCATGAAAAAGGAAGAGGAGAACAAAGTTCTCAATGCCATGGAACAGGTAGTAGTCATTCCATATGGCCAGTGTACAGTCTTCTTTGGCCTCCTTGTCTCGAGAGAGGTATGTTCCTGGAGGTGGTCAGTGGTTTGTGAAGCAGCGCCTGGAGTGGCTATAAAGGCCAATTCTAAAGTGACAGACTCTTCCACAGGTGCTGCAGATAAAATTGGTTGTCAGGGCTGTTACATAGTTGGCTGTCCCCTTGCACTTCTGTCTTTTTTCCTGCAAACTGCTAAGTCTCTTCGACTCGCCACACTTTAGCCCCGCCTTTATGGCTGCCCGCCAGCTCTGGCGATCACTGGCAACTGACTCCCACGACTTGTGATTGTCACAGGACTTCATGTCGCATTTGCAGACGTATTTAAAGCGGACACATGGACGGCCGGTGGGTCTGATACCAGTGACGAGCTCGCTGTACAATGTGTCCTTGGGGATCCTGCCATCTTCCATGCGGCTCGCATGGCCAAGCCATCTCAAGTGGACAGTAGTTCTTGTATAATTCCTTCATAATTAACCTGAGTATAATTACCAAAACGACAACTCTTATTGCACTACATTTATTAACTGATACTAAGCATGCATGATAAGGCACATAGCTACTAATTGGCAGTTTATTAAAAGTAAACAATTTTAGTGAATTAAATAATAGACTATTTTTTACATACACTCTGATGTAAAACATGCAATATTTGGAAGAGAGTTTTCCAGCTAGTTAAGCCTGTAAGTTGGGATCATATATTTATTAATTACTGCTAATCTTATGAAGAACAAGCAAGAGAGTTTGAGGAATCTCAATCTGATCCTTAGTGTACATGAATAAAAGCATAATACTGCATTTGCTGGAAATCTGAAGTAAATCTGATGTACATGATTTCACTGACTATTTCATCTCCAGTTAGAATCTGATAAAATAGATAGTAGAACTGTCTTCTGAAATTGAGATTGAGGTTCAATGTGCAGGACTGCTGTTAGCATATTTTATGATATGGTAGTTTGTGTTGGTCTGAACTGAAAGTTTAATTTGGGAGACTTGTCAGAATAAATTTATGAAGTTTTAAGATTTTCATTTCTATAATGCAAAACTAGCAGTGAATAGGCAAGAGAATCAGTATTAGGAATAATTTGTGTACACAACTTCAGCTAGCAAATGTTGACCAGTGGCTTCAAAAATCTGATACACCGCCAACAAAACTGACAACAGAAAAATGACTAAATATAGGAAAACATAAGAAAAGGAAGAAATGGAAATCACTCAAAACCCCCAAAACATTCTTGTACCAATGACAGATAAGAACTACTGCCATAGATACAGACTCAGTAAAAGCTTGCCCGGCTAGAAAGGTGATGGTGACGACCAGCAACTGGCAGTATACTGAGACAAATAAATGTCAGAAAATCATCTAACTTAAAAAAAATAACATTATAGGGAATCTGTATTGTTACGATCTCGGTAGAGACCATTAACTTTTTTAAAAAGAAATTCGAACTCCCAGTTATAGAATTATGCCACAAGATTTCATGTTTTAAACAAAACTTTTTACTGTACAAGAGTTAAACAAGGCAAGCACTATCAACTTAACCCTATAATTTGTAATCACTTATACTTTAAACCCAAGACCTCAGTAGAACACTCCCCATTTGACTTTTACTTCTACGCAGGAGTCCCCCTATACTTTACAAGATCTTGAGGGTTCCTTTATTTCTCCTGGGACCAATCCAAGGCACACCACAGCTCTCAGGAATTCACTGACTCTCAGTGTTACAGCTATCCTCCAAGGTGCGAGATCTCATGGGGTTCCTCCACTAGCATCTGGCAAGGTGAACCCCTCAACTCTCCTTCAACACCTCACCATTGTGGACTTCCTAGATGGGCCTCGCTGGCACTCTTGCATAGTGACTTTGAATCAGAAAGCACCCTTTGCAACTGGGTCCAGCTGCTTCCAAACACCAACTGCCCTTTTTGTGAGCAATCATAGAGATAAACACCAGACCAAGAGGCATCTCCCTGCATACTCTATCTCCATAGCAATGTGGTACATTTGGGATGTCCTAGATATAAATTTAAACAAATTTATCTTCTAGCTTCAAAACAAAACCTTTGATCCGGAAGCTACATGAATAATTCACATTGCTAACAAAAACAGGGTTTACGGTCTTCAGTTCCCCAACTAAGTGGGTCCACCTGCTGTTTAATGGCTGTCACTCCTCTAACTCTGACCCTATAAGTACACATGAAAAGACCTTTACAAGTATAAATACTTTTGGTGGTCTGGCAACTTCTGAATTCCACAGTTTCAATTATCTTAGTTATAAATTTAATTTCCCTAAAACTAAAAGTAACCTCTAAAAATATTAATATAAACCATGAACCTGGATGATCGTAACACTATACCTATTCTGTACTTAAGGTGTCAACCTTGATTCAGTGATAGCACTCTCATCTGAGTCAATGTTTTCCATTCAAACCTGAATTCAGAGACTTAAGCACATAATCTCAGCTGGTACATCTCTGCAGTAATAAATGAATGTTGCATCGTCAGAGGTGCCATCTTTTAGATGAGATGAAGCAGCAAGGCCCCATCTGCCCTCTCAGTTGGACGTAAAAAAATACCAAAGAGTAGGGGAGTTCTTCCAGTCACCTCTCGAACAGTTATCCCTTGGCGAAAACCTAAAACAGATTATCTGGTCATTTATTTAAATGCTGTTTGTGTGTAGTTTGCTGAACACAAATTGCTGTTGTGTTCCATACATTAGATCAGTGATTACACTTCTAGAGTACTTAATTGGCTGTAAAGCACTTTGGGTTGTCCTGAGATCATGAAAGGTGCTATATGAATACAAATCTTTTATCAGTTTAATATATATTATTACTGGATATACAACATATGATGAGAAGAAACATTAGCTTCCTCTTAATCTATAAAACAATAAATTGGTAGCAGACAGTAACTCCAGTAATAATTGAACACAATTGAAGTACTTACTGAGATAAAGAGCTGCATGAGAGAGATTATAGAGGCTTATTGGGTGTATTTTCAGACAGTAAGGGCCCATGTAGTGTGTTAAGACTTTTACACCAAGCACAGTAATGCTGCAAATATCCAGTTCTCTACTAATTAAAGTGCAACTTGTGAAAAGAGTGGCAATTGGAACATCTCTACCATCTCCTCCAGCCTTTTGGAGAATTTCATCTGGCCTTGAATAAAAGCAAAATACTGCAGATGCTGGAAATTAGAAATAAAGACAAGAAATGCTGGAAATACTCAGCAGGTCTTCAGAACTGAAGAAGGGTCTCTGACCTGAAACATTAACTCTGCTTCTCTCTGCACAGATGCTGCCAGACCTGCTGAGTATTTCCAGCATTTCTTGTTTTTATTTCATCTGGCCTTTGTTGCCTGGTTTGCTTTTCACGCAAAATGAACTTGTCTCCCCCTTTCTCAGTAGCAGACAATATTCTATTGATTGGGAATGCTGTTTCTTAATTTTGGTATCCATAGGACTTCATCCCCTATTTCTATTCAGAAAGCAAAGATCGAACACAGGACATCCCAAAGCATTTTACAGTCAATGAAGTACTTTAAGTGTAGTCACTGTTGTAATGGAGGAAATGTGGCAAACAATTTACACGCAGCAAGCTTCCACAACAGTAATGTGATAATGACCAGATAATCTGTTTTTGTGACGTTGATTGAGGGATTAATATTGGCCAGGACACCGGGGATAATTCTCCTGCTCTTCTTTGAAATAGTGCCAAGGATCTTCTACATCCACCTGAGAGGGCAGATGGGGCCTTGGTTTAACATTTAGTCCAAAAGACGGCACCTTTGACAAAAATAAGGAGCAGCACTCACTTATTTTTGCACTGGAGTGTCAGCCTAGATTTTTGTGCTCAAGCCCTGGAGTGGGACTTGAACCCAGAACTTTCTGACTCAAAAATGCGAATGCCAACAACTGAGCCACACAAATGTTCATACTGTAGATTTTCCATGGTGGATGCCTATAGTGAAGAGTTTATGCTGTTGCAAGCAGGGAGGGGCACGTGTTTGCAGTTAGAGGATTTGAAAGATGTTTGTAACAGATCTCTGACAGCGAAGTGTTTATCATTGAGCACTGCAAGGAGAGAAATAAATTTGTTCCTCTCGCATACTCTATTTTCATAGGATCATAGGAAATAGGAGCAGGAGTAGGCCATTCGGCCTGTCGAGCCTGATCCGCCATTCAAAGAGATCATGGCTGATCATCTACCTCTATGCCATTTTTCCCCACTATCCCCATATCGCTTCATGTCATCAGTATCCAGAAATCTATTGATTTCTGTCTTGAACATGCTCAGTGATTGAGCTTCCACAGCCTCGGGTAGCGAATTCCACAGATTCACCACCCTCCGAGTAAAGAAATTCCTCCTCATCTCTTTTTTTTTAAATGGCCTGCCCCTTATTCTGAGACTGTGTCCCCTTGTTTTAGAGTCACCAGCCAGAAGAAACATCCTATCCACATCTAACCTGTCACATCCTGTAAGTTTCAATGAAATCACCTCTTATTCTTCAAACCTCGAGAACACAGGCCCAGTTTCTGCAATCTCTCCTCATAAAACAATCCCGTCATCCCAGGGATTAGTCTGGTGAATCTCCGTTGCACTATAGAAAGCATATCCTTCCTTAGATAAGGAGACCAAAACTGTACACTATACTCCAGGTGGGGTCTCACTAAGGCTTTATACAATTGTAGCAATACATCTTTTCTCCCACTGTGACCTTTCATCAGATCACAGACCTGAAATGCTAACTATGTTTCTCCCTCCACAGATGCTGCCAGACCTGATCAGTATTTCCAGCACTTTCTGTTTTTATACCTAGAAAATTGTTTTATACATTGAAGTAAATTTCAGTAATTTAAAACCAGGTTACTCGGGTGGGAGATTGACACTGATTAAAGATACTTATCTTTTGTGATAAACTCATTTCGAGCTATTTTAAAGTTACCACTTTTAGAAATAAGGAATTTTTTTTTTAGATGTTTTAAAACACTGCCTGATTTGCACTGGCTCATGAAAGATTTTGCATTTGGCGATATGCTAATAAATTTGAGTGGCACCTCAGAAAATAACACTTAAAAATGGGCGCAATTTACACAGGAATTACTGATTGCTCCCAAATCAGAAACTGTACTCCAACGGAAATTCAGCAGATTTTTATTTTAATCTATTACAGAATATAAGGACTTTATTGGAGTCATTTCCATTTGAATGCCTCCTCCCTTACTGGTTTTCTAATCGGCTTTTTTCTTATACGTTCATGTGAGCATTGCTGGCAACGCCAGAGTGTATTGCCCTTGAGAAATTGGGCTGATCCACCTTCTTGAATTGCTGCAGTCTGCATGGTGTAGGGGAGGCAATGGCGTAGTGGTATTGTCACAGGACTAGTAACCCATAGACTCAGGATATTGCTCTGAGGACATGGGTTCGAATCCCACCACAGCAGAAAGTGGAATTTGAATTCAATTAAGGGCCTAGTAAGCCACTCAGTTGTATCTAACCGCTACAAAGTCAATAAATAATGAAACTGGACGGACCACCTGGCATCGATCTAGGCACCGGAAATGACAACGGCAAACCCAGCCCTGTCGATCCTGCAAAGTCCTCCTTAATAACATCTGGGGCTTGTGCCAAAGTTGGGAGAGCTGTCCCAAAGACTACTCAAGCAACAGCCTGACCTTGCCTATAAGGTATGATTCCGTGAGTATGACTATGTCCCAGACACCGCCATCACCATCCCCGGGTATGTCCTGTCCCACCGGCAGGACAGACCCAGCAGCAGCACAGTGGTATACAGTCGAGAGGGAGTTGCCCTGGGAGTCCTCAACATTGACTCCAGACCCCATGGTATCTCATGACATCAGGTCAAACATGGGCAAAGAAACCTCCTGCTTATTACTACTTACCCCCCTCCCTCAGCTGTTGAACACCACTTGGAGGAAGCACTGAGGGTGGCAAGGGCACAGAATGTACACTGGGTGGGGGCTTCATTGTCCATCACCAAGAGTGGCTCGGTAGCACCACTACTGACTGAGCTGGCCGAGTCCTAAAGGACATAGCTGCTAGACTGGGTATGCGGCAGGTGGTGACGGAACCAAGAGGGAAAAATATACTTGACCTCGTCCTCACCAATCTGCCTGCTGCAGATGCATATATCCATGACAGTATTGGTAGGAGTGACCACTGCACAGTTCCTGTGGTGATAAAGTCCCGCCTAAACATTGAGGATACCCTCCATCGTGTTATGTGCTAAATGGGATAGATTTTGAACAGATCTCGCAATGCAAAACTGGGCATCCATGAGGTGCTGTGGGCCATCAGCAGCAGCAGAATTGTACTCAACCACAATCTGTAACCTCATGGCACGGCATATCCCCCGCTCTACCATTACCATCAAGCTGGGAGACCAACCCTGGTTCAATGAATAGTGCAGGAGGGCATGCCAGGAGCAGCAACAGGAATACCTCAAAATGAGGTGTCAATCTGGTGAAGCTACAACCCAGGACTACTTGCATGCCAAACAGCAGAAGCATCATGCGATAGAGCTAAGCGATCCCATAAGCAATAGATCAGATCTAAGCTCTGCAGTCCTGCCACGTTCAGCCATGAATGGTGGTGGACAATTAAACAACTAACTGGAGGAGGTGGCTCCACAAATATCCCCATCCTCAATGATGGGGGAGCCCAGCACATCAGTGCAAAAGATAAGACTGAAGAATTTGCAACAATCTTCAGCCAGAAGTGCCGAGTCCTGACTTCAGCCAATTCCATTCACTCCGCCTGATATCAAGAAACGACTGAAGACATTGGATACTGCAAAGGTGATGGGCCCTGACAATATTCCGGCAATAGTACTGAACACCTGTGCTCCAGAACTTGCCACGCCCCTAGCCAAGCTGTTCCAGTACAGCTACAACACTGGCATCTACCCAGCAATGTGGAAAATTGCCCAGATATGTCCTGTACCAACCCAGCCAATTACCGTCCCATCAGTCTACTCTCAATCATCAGTAAAGTGATGGAAGGTGTAATCGACAGTGCTATCCAGTGGTACTTGCTTCGCAATAACCTGTTCAGTGATGCTCAGTATGGGTTCTGCGAGGGCCACTCAGCTCCTGACCTCATTACAGCCTTGGTTCAAACATGGACAAAACAGCTGAACTTGAGGTGAGATGAGAGTGACTGCCCTTGACATCAAGGCAGCATTTGACCAAGTATGGCATCAAGGAGCCAGAGCAAAACTGGAGTCAATGGGGATCAGGGGAAAATCTCTCCGCCAGTTGGAGTTATACCTAGCACAAAGGAAGAAGATTGTGGTTGTTGGAGGTCAATCATCTCAGCTCCAGGACATCACTGCAGGAGTTCCTCAGGGTAGTGTCCAAGGCCCAACCATCTTCAGCTGCTTCGTCAATGACCTTCAATCATAAGGTCAGAAGTGGGGGTGTTCGGTGATGATTGCACAATGTTCAGCACCATTCGCGGTGACTCAGATACTGAAGCAGTCCGTGTAGAAATGCAGCAAGACCTGGACAGTATCCAGGCTTGGGCTGATAAGTGGTAAGTAACATTCGTGCCACACAAGTGCCAGGCAATGACCATCTCCAACAAGAGAGAATCTAACCATCTCCCCTTGACATTCAATGGCATTACGATTGCTGAATCCCCCACTATCAACATTCTGGGGGTTACCATTGATCAGAAACTGAACTGGAGTAGCCATATAAATACCGTGGCTCCAAGAGCAGGTCAGAGGCTAGGAATCCTGCGGCGAGTAACTTGCCTCCTGACTCCCCAAAGCCTGTCCACCATCTACAAGGCACAAGTCAGGAGTGTGTTGGAATACTCTACACTTGTCTGGATGGATGCAGCTCCAACAACACAAGAAGCTCGATACCATCCAGGACAAAGCAGCCCGCTTGATAGGCACCCCATCTACAAACTCCCTCCACTACTGACGCACAGTGGCAGCAGTGTGTACAATCTACAAGATGCACTGCAGCAACGCACCAAGGCTCCTTAGATAGCACCTTCCAAACCCACGCCCTCTACCACCTAGAGTGACAAGGGCAGCAAATGCAAGGGAACACCACCACCTGCAGGTTCCCCTCCAAGTCGCACACCATCTTGACTTGGAACTATATCGCCGTTCCTTCACTATCACTGGGTCAAAATCCTGGAACTCCCTTCGTAACAGCACTGTGGGTGTACCCACCCCACATGGACTTCAGAGGTTCAAGAAGGCAGCCCACCACCACCTTCTCAAGGGCAATTAGGGATGGGCAATAAATGCTGGCCTAGCCAGCGACGCCCACATCCCATGAATGAATTATAAAAAGCTACACCCACCCATATTGCTCTTAGGTACAGAGTTCTCGGATTTTGACCCAGCAACGATGAAGGATCGATTCTATATTTCCAAGTCAGGATAGTGTATGCTTGCTGCCCTCGTTCTTCTAGCCAATAGCTGTCAAAGGAGCCTTGGTGAGTCGCTGTAGTGCATTTTATATATGGTGTACACTATAGCCATGGTACACCAATGATGGAGGGAGTGACTGTTCAAGGTAGTGGATGGGGTGCCGATCAAGTGGACTTCTTTGTCCAGGGCTGTGTCGAGTTTCTGGAGTTTTGTTGGAGCTGCATTCATCCAGTTAAGGCACTCTCCTGACTTGTGCCTTGTAGATGGTGGAAAGACTTTGGGCAGTTGGGAGTTGAGTTACTCACTGCAGAATACTCAGCTTTTGACCCACTCTTGTAACAATATTTATCGGGCTGGTCCAGTTAAGTTTCTGGTCTATGGTGACCTTGTAGAACTAAACTGCCTTCTTTCATACACTCCCTTCCCCTGCTTTTTTGCTTCATCCTACTCTACAACTCCTTCGTCATCTAGGGGGCTCTGGCTTTGGTTGCCCTCCCTTTACCTCTTGTGAGAATGTACCTAGAACAAACCATCTCCTCTTTAAAGGTCAATAATTGCCCCGTTGGTGCCAGTCTTTGACTCCAATTTGCCCAGTCCAGATCCTCCTTCAATCTGCTGAAACTAGCCCTCCTTCAGTTAAGTATTTTTAGTTTAGATTGCTTCTTGTATTCTCCCTAACTCTGATCACTATTCCTGAAATATTCCCCTTGACTATGACACTCTCCATTTAAGCTACTTCATTCCCCAGATCTAGATGCAGCAATGCCTCCTCATTTGGAATAAAATATACTGATCAAGGGAATTGTCCTGAACACACTTCAGAGATTTCTCCCATTATCACTAATCTCTAGTTTTGCTGAAAATAGAGACATGTTGTCGAAGCTTTTCATCTTGCACTAATCAGGACAATCTGCAAGAATACCAATGTAAGGGAAAACAACAGCTTTTTACTGTATGAGAAGAGAGTCTAATTGGTTGGCACATTGGTTATTACTCTCTTCTCATACAGTATAAAGTTGTTTTCCCTTACATTGGTATTCTTGTGAATGGTGCTGATGATTGCAAGACGAAAAGCTTCAACATGTCTCTATTTTCAGCAATACTCAAGTTCTGTACTACCAAACAACTATTTAATCTCTAGTTCTTGTATCTCTCAAGTATTTTCTTTGCAAATCTACTCCTGTCTCCTTTCCACTATCTGGTGGCCTATAACATACATTAAGTAGTGTAATAGCTCCTTATTAACTCCAACCAAATAGATTGAGTCTTTGGGGACCCAAGGACATTCCCTCTTTCTAGTGCTACAAAATTTTCCAAAATCACAAACACTAAGCCTCCTCCTCTTTTCTTGTCTCTGTATTTCCTGGATACCTTGTAGTCAGGAATATTAAACATCCAATCCTCCTTTTTGGAGCCAGGTCTCAGTTCTTCCCACTACATGATATTCCCATGTGACTATTTGCACTTGCAAGTCACCAATCTTATTAACCACACTTATAAATGCACTCCATTACTAACTTAAGACTTCTTTGTATTTTCTGTGATCCCACCCAATTCTGTTTTATTCCTAGTTCTAATGGTTTCTCCCATTCCTCTGTGTCCTTTTTTTCTACTTGATATAACATCTTGGTGCCCAAACCCCTGCAGAATTAGTTTAACCACCCATCCCTCCCCAGCACTAGTTAACCTGCCAGAAAGGATATTGGTCCCAGGTCTGTTCAGGTGCAACCTGCCCATCTTGACCTGGTCCCAATTATACACACTATGTATATGTATAAAAAAAGTCTAGGCTGACACTCCAGTGCAGTATAGAAGAGGAGCTGAACCGTTGAAGGGTGCTGTCTTTTGGATCAGATGTTGAACCAAAGTTATCTGCTCCGTCAGGCAAAGATAAAAGATGTCCCACATCACTATTTCGAAGACAAGTGGGGAATTTATCCCCAATGTCCTGGCCAACATTTATCCTCTTTCAATCATTAACTCTAAAAATAGATGATCTTGTCATTATCACATTGCTGTTTGTGGAAGCTCGACACGTGCAAATTGGCTGCCACATTTCCTACATTATAACAGTACCTATACTTCAGAAATACTTGATTGGCTGTATAGTGCTTTGGGGCATCTTGAGATCATGAAATGCAAGTCTTGCTTTTCTTCCCATAATTGGTAATATATTTTCAGGAAGCAATGGTTCCAAGTCTGTTTGCAGGGACTCCACTTTTTAACCTTCCTCTAGTCCAAAAGACTACAAGTATTTTCCAATTCCTATTTCTTTAGGTCCTGCAACAGAAATATGTAAAAAAAAACTTACAATTATATAATGACTTTTATAACCTCAGGATATTTCAAAGTACTTCACAGCCAAATATGCTTTTTAGAAATGTAGTCACTGTTGAAATGTAAGGAAACACAGCAGTAAAGTGGGATTTTTTTTTTATGTCCACCTGAATGAGTACATAGGACAACAGTTTAACATCTCATGCGAATGACAGCACCTCCTTTAGCACTGCACTGAAGCGTCATCCTAAATTATGTACTCAAGTCTCTGGAGTGGGAATAGAATCCACAACCTTCTGACTCGGAGGCTATTGAGCCCTGGCTGACATCAAAACAATATAAAGTATGCTTCACACACAAATAAACAGTTTCTGGCTAGCAACAAACTGGATGAAGAACAGTTTAATTATGGGACAAACTAGCCTGGTATGTGTTGAGGACAGGATTCTGAAGTGGCACGAGTTGGATAAATGTTTATCTCCAGTGGCACCAAACCCCAAATACCCTCACACTAGCCTGTTCCACTGCTACAGAAGTGCAGCACTCCCATCTAACTGCTGTTAACCTCTCAACCCTTCTTTTACTAAATCTCATACACCTAATGCTGATTTGTTCTATATCATCCATCCACTGCCTATGTATTAGGGGTAAATAAAAAATTAGAGATATGGAAGCATATGTTAATCATAAAAAACACTTCAGTGAGGAAAAAAAGGGACAGGTATAGAATTCAATCTCCAACCCAGTCAAAATCCCAGCTCTGATAATGAAATGTTTATCTTCACTTTCCAGCAACATTTCCTTGAGTGTTTTTCAAAATTACTTGAAGGAAATCTAGAGGATAAATTTCAAAAGTTTTATTTAAGTCATTTTAATTGAGTGCTTTCTTTTTAAAATGTGTTTGAATAAAAATAAAACCCCATTTGAAACATGAAGCAAAATACTGCAGAAAATGAGAGTTCCAACATTTTCTATTTTTATTAACAATTTGAAACATGATCCTGTACTTAAGATTTGGATTAGAAACATTACTTTCATCTCTGAAGCAAGTCAAACGTGGTCTATGATAGGGTAGAAGGTGAGAGAGATTAAATGACAAAGATGTCACGGAACAAAAGGCAAAGGGAGTGGTAATAGTTGTAGTAAAAGACAAAGCATTTGTCCAGAGAGAGTGTTAATGGCAGAATAATGAACAGCTCTGTCCGAGAGCAAAAACATGAAGATAGGCACATCGTTTTTAAAAAATCAAAATGGGGGGCATGGTCTGAAATGTGGGCATGAGAGCAAGGTAGTGAATTAAAACGACAAGCAACCGGAAGCTCGGGTCATGCTTGTGGACTGAGCAGAGAGGAGGTTACAGCAAGGTACTCCCATCACAGAATTTTTGCTCAATAAACAATCAAATATGAAGCTCTATGCAATTAGATTAACTGTAAAGAAGAATACCATTTATTGTATGCTGCAATTTGAGGGAATGAGACTGCCTAAAAGGGTGTTCGAGGCAGAAATCCTCATCACAGTAAAAAAAAAACCACCTGAATACGCACTTGAGGAGCTGTAACCTACAAGGCTACAGACCAATGGCTAGAAGTTGGGATTAGGCTGGATAACTCTTTTTCATCCAGTATGGACATGATGGGCCAAATGGCCTCCTGTGTCATAAATACCTCTATGTTTCTTTCTATGAAATACCTGTTTGGGAAATCAAGAACAGGCTGGAATGCCTACATCCATAAAATATTAAAATAATTGGGATTGATGCCAGAATTCTCAGATAGCAAGCTGGAGAAGAGTTTGAGTTACAGCCTGCAATGTGTATACTGTTTACTTTCATTTTTAGTTATTTTTTCTTCCTTTTTTTTTAAACATTCTTTTTTACATTTTTTACAATCTTTTTTTTTGCATTTATTTCATTTCATCTTAATTTGTTCAGTTTGCTTACCCACTGTTTTTTGTTCAGGTTTGCACTTGCTGCTGTTCAATATTCAATGTATTAACACCTAACTAATTCTTTGTCTTTCAACACACTATTGTTTGCCTTTGTTCCGTGACCTTTTGGTCAGCTATGTGGCCTGGTCCAATCTAGACCTCCTTTGTTATCTCTTGCCCCACCCCCACCTCACTTGCTTATAACCTGTGACTTTTCTAATATTTGTCAGTTCCGAAGAAGGGTCACTGACCCGAAACGTTAACTCTGCTTCTCTTTTCACAGATGCTGCCAGACCTGCTGAGTGGTTCCATCATTTCTTGTTTTTATTTCAGATTTCCAGCATCCGCAGTATTTTGCTTTTATTTTAATGTGTATACTGTTGGTTGGCTTATATTTGACTGACAACACAATTTTAGAGCCCTTTGACTAGCAGGCACGATAAATGGAAAGTTCTGATGTGACTTTATCATCTATAATGCCTTTTCAAGTGGATGAAGCATTCATTTTCATCACGGCACGGACCAAAATTTGAAGTTTTTCAAAATTTTAGTACATTGATAGAATGAACACAATTTGTTGAGTACCTTCCATATTCAAGGACCTTCAAGCACCATTAATTTTGGCACCAGTAGCTGGAATTGTCATTGTTTTTTCCTAGCATCAGGTATTGTGATTGAAAGCTCATTCTCTCAAATGAAAATCTTTAAAAGGTGACAGAGAGCAGTGAAAAGAACTCCAAGGAGACACAATGATTTATTACATTTGTTTCACGAACAATGATCCATTTAAAATTATGTATTACTTTTACTGTTCTACCAATAACTTCATTACTGGATTTCCGCATGAAACTTGACCAATTTTTTTTTCAAACCCAATCAACACCCACCCCAAATAATGGCATATTTGTTAAAAACATATCAAAAAATCAAAACCACAAAAAACATAACACTGAAAACCAGGAAGCTTATTTTGTTACGCATAGAATCAAAGAATGGCTACAGCACAGAATGAGGCTATCAGTCGGTTGAGTCTGCTAATTCTCTGTAACAGCAATCCAGCTAGTCCCACGCCCCTGCCCTTTCCCTGTAGCCCTGCAAATTTTTACCATCAAGTACTTAATCTATTAATTCCCTTTTGAAACCACAATTGAATCTGCTTCCACCACCCTGCAAGTTGTGCATTCCAGATCATAACCACTTTCTGCATAAAAAGTTTTTCCTCATGGTGCTTTTGGTTCTTTTGCCAATTACCTTAAATTGGTGCCCTCTGATTCTTGATCTGTCTGCCAATGGGAACAATTTCACTCTCTTTACTGTCTAGACCCCTCATGATTTTGAACACCTCTATCAAATTTCCTTTCAACTTACTCTGCTCTAAGAATAACAACCCTAGGCTGTCCACTCTATCCATGTAATTGAAGTCCCTCATCCCTGGAACCATTCTACCATATCTTCTCCGCTTCCTCTCTAAGGCCTTCACATCCTTCCTAAAGTGCGGTGCCCTGAATTGGATGCACACCGCAGGCTCAGACTCCACAGGCAGGAAGGGAATGGGTGACCGCCAGACAGAGCAAGAGGACTAGGCAGGCAGTGCAGGAATCTCATGTGGTTATTCCCCTGCAAAACAGATATACTGCTTTGGATACTGTTGGGGGGAATGGCCTCTCGGGGGAAAGCAGCAACAGCCCAATTCGTTGCACTATGGTTGGCTCTGCTGCACAGGGGAGGAGTAAAAAGTGTAGGAATGCAATAGTTATAGGGGATTTAATTGTAAGGGGAATAGATAGGCGTTTCTGTGGCCGCAAAAGATACTCACGAATGGTATGTTGCCTCCCTGGTGCTCGGGTCAAGGATGTCTCGGAGCGGTTACAGGACATTCTGAAGGGGGAGGGTGAACAGCTACTGGTCGTGGTACACATTGGTACAAACAACATAGGTTTAAAAAAAAAAGGTGAGGTCCTAAAAGCAGAATATAGGGAGCTAGGAAGTAAGTTGAAAAATAGGACCTCAAAGGTAGTAATCTCAGGATTACTACTAGTGCCACATGCTAGTCAGAATAAAAATAGCAGGATATATCGGATGAATATTTGGCTGAAGAGATGGTGTGAGGGGGAGGGTTTTAGATTCTTGGGACATTGGGACTGGTTCTGGGGGAGGTGGGACCAGTACAAACTGGACGGGTTACACCTGGGCAGAACCGGAACTGATGTCCTAGGGGGAGTATTTGCTAGAGTGGTTGGGGAGGGTTTAAACTAAAATGGCAGGGGGATGGGAACCTTTGCAAGGTGTCAGAGGAGGGAGGATCAAAGACAAGAACAAAAGACAGTAAGGGGAATAAGAAGTGATGGGCAGAGAAATCAAGGGCCAGAATCAAGCAGGGCCACAGTGAAAAATAGTGGGAAGGGGACAGGTAATGGCAAAAAGACAAGCCTTAAGGCTTTGTGCCTTAATGTGCGGAGCATTCGCAATGAAGTGGATGAATTAATCGCGCAAATAGATGTATACGGGTATGATATAGTCGGGATTACGGAGACATGGCTGCAAGGTAACCAGGGATGGGAAATGAACATCCGGGGTATTCAGTATTTAGGAAGGACAGACAAAAAGCAAAAGGCGGTGGAGTTGCATTGCTGGTTAAAGAGGACATTAATGCAATAGTGAGGAAAGATATTAGCTCCGACGATGTGGAATCTGTATGGGTAGAGCTGAGAAACACTAAGGGGCAAAAAATATTAGTGGGGGTTGTATATAGACCCCCAAACTGTAGTGGTGATGTTGGGAATGGCATTAAACAGGAAATTAGAGCCGCATGCGATAAAGGAACATCTGTAATTATGGGTGATTTTAATCTGCATATAGATTGGGCAAATCAAATTAGTCACAATACCATAGAGGAGGAATTATTGGAGTGTATACGGGATGGTTTTCCGGACCAATACGTTGAGGAACCAACTAGAGAACAGGCCATCCTAGACTGGGTATTGTGGAATGAGAGAGGAATAATTGACAGTCTAGTGGTACGAGACCCCTTGGGGATGAGCGACCATATGATGATAGAATTCTTCTTCAAGATGGAGAGTGACGTAGTTGATTCTGAGACTAGGGTCCTGAATCTTAGTAAAGGAAACTACGAAGGTATGAGGCGCGAGTTGGCTAAGACAGATTGGGAAACGTTACTTAAAAGGATGACAATGGATTGGCAATGGCAAACATTTAAAGAGCGCAGGGATGAACTGCAACAATTGTTTATCCCTGTCTGGCGCAAAAGTATAGCGGGAAAGGTAGCCAAACCATGGCTTACAAGAGAAATTAGAGATAGCATTAGATCCAAGGAAGAGGCATATAAATTTGCCAGAAAAAACAACAGACCTGAGGATTGGGACCAGTTAAGAATTCAGCAACGGAGGACCAAGGGATTGATTAAGAAGGGGAAAGTAGAGTACGAGAGCAAGCTTGCGGGGAACATCAACGCTGACTGTAGAAGTTTCTATAGGTATGTGAAGAGAAAAAGATTGGTGAAGACAAATTACAATCAGAAACAGGATAATTTATTATGGGGAACAAAGAGATGGTTGACCAACTAAATGCATACTTTGGTTCTGGCTTCACAAAGGAGGACACAAATATCATACCAGAAATGTTGGGGAACACATGGCTTAGAGAGAGGAACTGAAGGAAATCAGTATTAGTAGAGAAATGGTGTTGGGGAAATTGATGGGATTGAAGGCCGATAAATCCTCAGGGCCTGATGATATGCATCCCAGAGTACTTAAGGAAGTGGCCCTAGAAATAGTGGATGCATTGGTGGTCATCTTCCAAGATTCTGTAGACTCTGGAACAGTTCCTACAAATTGGAGGGTAGCTAATGTAACCCCAGTATTTAAAAAGGGAGGTAGAGAGAAAGCAGGGAATTATAGACCAGTCAGCTTGATGTCGGTAGTGGGGAAACTTCTAGAGTCCATTATCAAAGATTTTATAGCAGAGCACTTGGAGAACAGTGGTAGAATCAGGCAGAGTAAGCATGGATTTACGAAAGGGAAATCATGCTTGACAAATCTATTAGAATTCTTTGAGGATGTAACTAGTAGAGTTGATGAGGGGGAGCCAGTGGATGTGGTTTATTTGGACTTTCAGAAGGCTTTCGACAAAGTCCCACATAAGAGATTAGCATGTAAAATTAAAGCGCATGGGACTGGGGGTAGTGTATTGTGATGGATAGAAAATTGGTTGGCAGACAGGAAACAAAGGGTAGGGATAAATGGGTCTTTTTCCGAATGGCAGGCAGTGACTAGTGGGTTACCGCAGGGATCGGTGCTAGGACCCCAGCTATTCACAATATATATTAATGATTTAGATGAGGGAACCAAATGTAATATTTCCAAATTTGCAGATGACAAAACTGGGTGGGAAGGTGAGGTGTGAGGAGGATGCAGAGAGGCTTCAGGGTGATTTGGACAAGTTGAGTGAGTGGGCTAATACATGGCAGATGCAGTATAATGTGGATAAATGTGAGGTTATATACTTTAGTAGCAAAAACAGGAAGGCAGACTATTATCTGAACGTCTATAAACTGAGAGAGGGGACTATGCAACGAGACCTGGGTGTTTTCGTACACCAGTTGCTGAAGGTAAGCATGCAGGTGCAACAGGCGGTAAAAAAGGCAAATGGTATGTTGGCCTTCATAGCGAGAGGATTCGAGTACAGGAGCAGGGATGCCTTGCTGCAATCATACAGGGCCTTGGTGAGACCACACCTGGAATATTATGTGCTGTTTTGGTCTCCTTATCTGAGGAAGGATGTTCTTGCTACAGAGGGAGTGCAACGAAGGTTTACCAGACTGATTCCTGGGATGGCGGGACTGACGTATGAGGAGAGATTGAGTCGGTTGGGCTTATATTCGCTGGATTTCAGAAGAGTGAGGGGGGATCTCATAGAAACCTATAAAATTCCAACAGGACTTGACAGGGTAGATGCAGGAAGGATGTTCCCGATGGTGGGGAAGTCCAGAACCAGGGGTCATAGTCTAAGGATATGGGGTAAACCTTTCAGGACTGAGAGGAGGAGAAATTTCTTCACCCAGAGAGTGGTGAGCCTGTGAAATTCGCTACCGCAGAAAGCAGTTGAGGCCAAAACATTGTATGTTTTCAAGGAGGAGTTAGATATAACTGTTGGGTCTAAAGGGATCAAAGGGTATGGGGCGAAAGCGGGAACAGGTTACTGAGTTGGATGATCAGCTATGATCATAATGAATGGCGGAGCAGGCTCGAAGGGCCGAATGGCCTACACCTGCTCCTATTTTCTATGTTCCTATGTTTCTACCCCCTTGTAGCCGAATGAGTGTTTTAATAAAGGTTCATCATAAGTTCCTTACTTTTGTATTCTTAGCCTCTATTTACAGAGCCCAGGATCCTGAATGTTTTTTTTAACCACTTTCTCAACTTGTCTTGCCACCTTCAACGATATGTGCACATATACCCAACAGGTCTCCCTGGTCCTGCACCACCCCCACCCCCCCCCCACACAACCTTTAGAATTCTGCCCATTATTTTATATTGCCTCGTCTCTTTCTTCCAATCAAAATATATCACTTCAGACTTTGTTGCATTTAATTTCATCTGTCAAGTGTATATCCATTCCACCAGTCTGTGTCCTCTTGAGGTCTATCACTATCCTCTTCACTGTTCACTACACTTCCAAGTTTTGTTTCATCCGCAAATTTTGAAATTGTGCCCTGCACATCCAAGTTTAAGCCATTAATATATATCACGAACAGTGGTCCTAGCACCTTCTTTTGGGCCTCCTTATCTCGAGAGACAATGGATACGCGCCTGGAGGTGGTCAGTGGTTTGTGAAGCAGCGCCTGGAGTGGCTATAAAGGCCAATTCTGGAGTGACAGGCTCTTCCACAGGTGCTGCAGAGAAATTTGTTTGTTGGGGCTGTTGCACAGTTGGCTCTCCCCTTGCGCCTCTGTCTTTTTTCCTGCCAACTACTAAGTCTCTTCGACTCGCCACAATTTAGCCCTGTCTTTATGGCTGCCCGCCAGCTCTGGCGAATGCTGGCAACTGACTCCCACGACTTGTGATCAATGTCACACGATTTCATGTCGCGTTTGCAGACGTCTTTATAACGGAGACATGGACGGCCGGTGGGTCTGATACCAGTGGCGAGCTCGCTGTACAGTGTGTCTTTGGGGATCCTGCCATCTTCCATGCGGCTCACATGGCCAAGCCATCTCAAGCGCCGCTGACTCAGTAGTGTGTATAAGCTGGGGATGTTGGCCGCTTCAAGGACTTCTGTGTTGGAGATATAGTCCTGCCACCTGATGCCAAGTATTCTCCGAAGGCAGCGAAGATGGAATGAATTGAGACGTCGCTCTTGGCTGGCATACGTTGTCCAGGCCTCGCTGCCGTAGAGCAAGGTACTGAGGACACAGGCCTGATACACTCGGACTTTTGTGTTCCGTGTCAGTGCGCCATTTTCCCACACTCTCTTGGCCAGTCTGAACATAGCAGTGGAAGCCTTACCCATGCGCTTGTTGATTTCTGCATCTAGAGACAGGTTACTGGTGATAGTTGAGCCTAGGTAGGTGAACTCTTGAACCACTTCCAGAGCGTGGTCGCCAATATTGATGGATGGAGCATTTCTGACATCCTGCCCCATGATGTTCGTTTTCTTGAGGCTGATGGTTAGGCCAAATTCATTGCAGGCAGACGCAAACCTGTCGATGAGACTCTGCAGGCATTCTTCAGTGTGAGATGTTAAAGCAGCATCGTCAGCAAAGAGGAGTTCTCTGATGAGGACTTTCCGTACTTTGGACTTCGCTCTTAGACGGGCAAGGTTGAACAACCTGCCCCCTGATCTTGTGTGGAGGAAAATTCCTTCTTCAGAGGATTTGAACGCATGTGAAAGCAGCAGGGAGAAGAAAATCCCAAAAAGTGTGGGTGCGAGAACACAGCCCTGTTTCACACCACTCAGGATAGGAAAGGGCTCTGATGAGGAGCCACCATGTTGAATTGTGCCTTTCATATTGTCATGGAATGAGGTGATGATACTTAGTAGCTTTGGTGGACATCCGATCTTTTCTAGTAGTCTGAAGAGACCACGTCTGCTGACGAGGTCAAAGGCTTTGGTGAGATCAATGAAAGCAATGTAGAGGGGCATCTGTTGTTCACGGCATTTCTCCTGTATCTGACGAAGGGAGAACAGCATGTCAATAGTCGATCTCTCTGCACGAAAACCCCTAGGGAATCCCACTGTATATCTTCCTTCAGTCCAAAAAAAAATACCATTCACCACGACTCACTGTTTCTTGTCACTTAGCTGATTTTGTATCCATGCTGGAACTGCCCCTTTTCTTCCAAGCACTTCAACTTTGCTGACAAGCAGATTATGTGACACTTTATCAGATGCCTTTTGGAAGTCTATATACACATCATCTGCCTTACCCTCTCTGTTACCTCATCAAAAAAGCTCAATCAAGGTAGTTAAACACAATTTGCCTTCAACGAATCCGTGCTGGCTTACCTTAATTAATCCGCACTTGTCCAAGTGACTGTTAATTTTATCCCGGATTATAATTTCTAAAAGCTGCCCCACTAATGGGATTAAACTGGCTGGCGTATAGTTGTCGGATTTATCCTGCACCCTTTTTTGAACAAAGGGTGTAACATTTGCAATTCTTCAGCCTTCTGACACCACCACCACAAAGTCCCCTTATTTAAAGAGAATTGGAAGATTATGGCTAGTATTTCCTTATTTTCCACTTTTAAATCTCTCAACCTAGGATGCATCCCATCCGGACCTAGTGACTTATCTACTTTAAGCCTTTCCAGTGCCACCTCTATCAATTTTTAGCCCTTCCAGTATCTCAACTACCTCCTCTTTCCCCATAACTTTGGCAGCATCCTCTTCCTTGATAAAAAAGATGCATAGTACCCTCAGAACTTTCCATATTCAGTCTGGTTCGCAATTGTATTATCAACCTGACATCTATCATTTGCCCCGTTTTCTGCTTTATCGTACTCTGTCAATCTCTTTCATTATCCAGGGAACTCCAATTTTGGTTGCCCTAACTTTCCCCCACTTGGAAATGTACCTCGACTGTACCCGAACCATCTCTTCTTTAAAGGCCTCCGACCATTGTTCGATTACCTTTTTGCCTGCCACTCTTTGATTCCAAATTACCCTGGCCAGATCAGTTCTCAACCCGCTGAAACTAGCCCTCATCCAATTAAGTATTTTTGCTCTAGATTGCTCTTTGTCCTTTTCCATAGAATCATAAGGTTTAGATTAGCGATGATCACTGTTCCCCAAATGTTTCCCTACGATACTTGCTCCACCTGACTCACCTCATTTCCCCAGAACCAGATCCAGCAAATCCTCCTTTGTTGGGCCAGAAATGTACTGATCAAGAAAATTCTCTTGAACACATTTCATAAATTCTTCCCCCTCTCTGCTCTTCATAGTATTATCCCTGTCTATATTCAGATAATTGAAGTCTTATATTTTCACTGCTCTATAGTTCTTGCACCTCTCTAATTTTCCTGCAAATTTGCTGCTCTATATCCTCTCTACTATTTGGTGGGCTACAGAATACACTTAGTAATGTAATGGCACCTCTATTGTTTCTTAACTCTAAGATTCTGTCCTTGATTTCTGCAGGAGGCCCCCTCTCTCCAACACTGCAATATTCTCTTTAATCAGTATTGCCACCTGTGCAACCCCCACCCACATACTGACCTTTTCCTTCCTTCCTTCCTTATCTTTCCTGTTCACTTTGTATCCAGGAATATTTAGTACCCAGTCCTACCCTTTTTGGAGCCTGATCTCCGTTATTGCCACAAGATCATAGTCCCATGTGGCTATTTGAGCCTGCAACTCACCAACCTTATTTACTACACTTTGTGCACTGGAAACCTAAATTAGACCTTGTATTCTCTTTTAATCCGATCCCACCTAATTCCTCACTAGTAGTTACTTTAGCGCTACCTGTCTCTCTTAATCCACCTTGGTTCTCCTTTTTAATGCGACATCCTGGTGCCCATTCATATGCCAAATTAGCTTAAACTCTCCCTCACAGCATAGTGAACCTCCCTGCGAGGACATTGGTCCAAGCTTTATTGAGGTGTAAGCCATCCGACCTGTACAAATCCCATCTCCGCCAGAACTGGTCCCAATGCCCTAGGAATCTAAAGCCTTCCCTCCATCTCTCCAGCCACACATGCATCTGCTCGATCCTATTCTTGTACTCACTAGTGTGTGGCACTGGTAGCAATCCGGAGATTATTACCTTTGAGGTCCTGCTTATTAATCTCATTCCGAGCTGCCTAAAATCTGCTTGCAGCACATCATCCCTCCTTCCACCCAGGTTGTTGGTTCCGATATGGATCACGACCTCTGGCTGTTCGCTCTTTCCCTTCAGAATATTCTGGAGCCACTCAGTGACATCCTGGACCTTGGCATCAGGGAGGCAATATACCAACTTGGAATCACGACTGTGGCCACAGACATACCAATCTGTTTCCCCTAACCATTCCTTTATCACTTGCATTCCTAATCTTCCTCCACCTGATGGTACTTCCTGCACATGTAGTTGAGCAGGACACAAGAAGCAGCCTGGAGTTCCCACATGGCACAGGATGTACATTCAATGGAAAGGAGGTGCCCTGCCATGCCTCATCAGGACATTTGTGAATGAAACACAAGATTATAACTTCTCATTTGGATTGATAACAATTTAAGGGGTAACACTCACCAGCAAGCTACAATAATTTAGTAGAGAGCTCAGAGGAGCTGACCATTTATCGTGCTTATAGGAAATTCACCAGGGTGTTGACGTATAAACACACATCCTTTACATCTATGGACATTTGCTTGAATAACAGTAATTGGCTGTACTGCACAGTGGCATGGAAAGATTTAAGATTTGGCCTACACTGTACAGTGGGCTATAGATTACCCATATAGTGTATTCCTAATCTCAGTTGATCCATTCACGATTGGAGAAAAATCTTCTCTCTTGCATATCTGAGAAGTTAACTCGATTGTGTGGGTACCGGTTGCCTGTTTGTTCTCTCCATTTTATAATGTTGCACATGGTATATGGGGCCCTAAAATTGATATGCAAAAATTGTGGGGGTGTGGGGGGCCGGAGGGGGGAGGCAGGGTGTGGAGCAGAGAGAGGAGGAATTAGGGAAGTGAATAAATATCAAGTTAATTCAACTGATGTACAATTACCTTTGTAGCTGTGTCGTCTGGAACAAGGAAAGAGCTCTGTAGAGCTGAACGGACTGTCACTTCGGAACCAACTGGCCACACTGGAGAATCGACATTCCAGTGTTAAGCTGGAAAATACCCAGCTGAAGAAAGAGAAAGCCAGTCTAGTTGAGCACATCTCTGAATTACATAAACAGGTATTTTGATGTAGCATATATTTACCTAAAACTTATTCAAATAATGACTAGTTCATAGTGGCTGCCATTAATGGTGCAGAATAAAAAAAACAAGCAATCTGGCAAGGAAGAGATATGCTAAGAGTTGGAAATCACCACAAATTGCTGGATAACTTGCACCCTCCAATGTCAGTCTCCCCATGAGTGTCAAGAAATTGCTAGATTTGAGCTGTAAATACAAATGAATCTTGCCACAGCCATTTAGCGCTGGTAATTTGTCATAAGGACCTTGTTAACCACATGATTTATGGTTCTGACATGCTATTCAACCTTGGAGGCCCAGAAAGGGAATAATTAAAACTGGAGTCTAACTCCTGAAGGCAGTAAACTATAGACTTTCTTTTCCTTATTTTTCCTTTTTCTCTTTATCCAATCTTTCCCTCAGTTTTGAATTTGACTCATTCATCCTATTTCCTTCACTGTGATTTGTTGTTTATCCTTTTAATTTATTAAGGAGACGAGACCAATGTAACCAACTTTCCTGAGGTTCCAGATGCACTGTTGATGTTGCCACGTTTTTATCAGCTTGCGTTTCCAGCAATTTGTGGTGCGTAAACATAATCTGATGAGTGAGGCGCTCCAGCAATTTCTAGGCCATGAATTTGTAAAGGCCCAGGTAAATCAGAAATTATGGTAGTATTTTGCATCGTAAAACGAATTCCTTGAAGCCATGAATATGATCACAGTTCATTCTCCATCATTCAAAATGCATAAAATTGGTTTAAAACTACAAGTGATTCCCAAAACTGCTGACAGGTGCTGAAATTACATTGACAGATTTTGAAATAGTTCAGATAATTTGAGCATGATCTGGTAATACATATGGTATTAATAGTGGAAAGGATTCTTACTTAAACAGGGCTACTGGAACTTGCTTTTATTGCTGATTGCAGAATATTTCACCCTTTTACCCTGACAAAAACTATCCCAATCTGTCACCAACTTGCCCCTCGCAGCTTTTGTTCCAGATTGAATGCTGCTGCACTTTCTGGTCAGAAAGTGATCAGGGTGGGGGAAGATGACTCCCAAGGCTACTTGGAAAGGGGGAGATGGTTTATAGTTAACAATTAATCAGATTGAGCAGGAGTGCCATCTCTAGTTATCCTGAGAAAATGCTGATAGGCCTTCTCATTGAACCACGAGTACTCCTACAATGGTGTTACAAAGGGAATTCCAGGATATCAACCTGGGAACAGTAATGCATGTCCAAGTCAGGGCGAGTGTGACTTGAAGGTGATGGTGCTTCCATGGAATTGCTGGTCCTCTCATTTTCAATGCAAAAGTTCAAATAGGAGAAGGAGGTGCTGTTTAAATAACCTTGAGTTGCTGCATATCCTATCGATAGTATTCACTGCAGGCAGTGCACCAGTGGTGGTCTGTTCTGGTTGGTGTCAAGCTTCCTGACCTTTGGTGAGACTGGTCAGGCAAGTATTCTATCATAGTCTACCAAGCACCCAGCCCTTGTGGCCATGGTGTTGATATGGCTAATTCAATTAGGTTTCTGATCTTTGGGGCCCCCAATCATTGCTAATGCTGGGTAATTTTGCACAAGCCCATAGTGCCACACTGTAATCAGATACAAGTTCAAATTTCCCATCTCATTCCACTGACATCTGATATCAGCTGTGCTGCCAAGGGGAAAAATGGAAAGGAGGACAGACGGAAGTAATTTCAGGCCGATTTCACATCTCTATGACACTCGAGAGCTCAAATCTTTCAATTCTCACAATAATATCATGTTGGATGTTACTCTATTTATTAGTATGTTAAATAGAATCATAGAAGGTTTAAGGCACAGAAAGAGGCCACTTGGCCTAACGTCTGTGCCGGCTGAAAAATGATCCACCTATTCTAATCCCACCTTCCAGCATTTGGTCCGGAGCCCTGCAGCTTATGGCACTTGAGATGCATATCCAGACTCCTTTTGAATGAGTTCAGGGTCTCTGCCTCAACTACCCTTTCAGGCAGTGAGTTCCAGACCATCACCATCCTCTGCGTGAAAAAGTTTTTCCTCATCTCCCCTCTAATTCTTTACCAATCACTTTAAATCTATGCCCCCTCATCACTGACCTCTCTGCTAAGGTGAATAGACCCTTCACCTCCACTGTATCCAGGCCCCTCAAAATTTTGTACATTTCAATCAGATCTCCCCTCAGCCTTCTCTGTTCCAAGGAGAACAACCCCAGCCTATCCAGTATTTCCTCATAGCTGCAGTTTTCCAGTCCTGGCAACATCCTTGTAAATCTCCTCTGTACCCTCTCGAGTACAATTACATCCTTTCTGTTATGAGGTGGCCAGAATGGCACACAGTACTCAAGTTGTGGCCTAACCAATGAGTTATACAGTTCCAGTGTAACCTCCCTGCTCTTGTATTCTATACCTTGGCTAATAAAGGAAAGGATTCTATATGCCTTCTTAACCACCTTATCAACCTGTCCTTCAGGGATCTGTGGACATTCACTCCATGGTCCCTTACTTCCTGTACACTTCTCAGTATTTTCCCATTAATCGTGCATTCCTTTGCCTTGTTTGACCTCCCCAAATGCATCACCTGACGCTTCTCCAAGTTGAATTCCATTTGCCACTTTTCTGCCCATCTGACCAGATCATCAATATCTTCCTGCAGCCTACAGCTATCCTCCTTGCTATCTACCACAAGGCCAATCTTTGTGTCGTCCACAAACTTCTTGATCGTGCCCCCTACATTTACGTCCAAATCATTAATATACACCACAAAAAGCAGGGGACCCAGTACTGAGCCCCGTGGAAACAGCCCTCCAGTTGCTAAAACAGCCGTCAACCATTACCCTTTGTTTCCTGCCACTGAGCCAATTTTGTATCCACCTTGCTGCATTTCCCTGGATCCCATGGGATTTTTTTTTAACCCAGTCTGCCATGTGGAACCTTGTCAAAAGCCTTGCTAAAATCCATGTCGACCACATCAACTGCACTACCCTCATCTATCTTCCTTGTTACTTCTTCAAAAAATTCGATCAAGTTGGCCAAACAAGATCATCCCTTAATAAATCCATGCTATCCTTGATTAACATGTGCCTTTCTAAGCGACAGTTTATCCTGTCTCTCAGAATAGATTCTGATAATTTGCCCACTACTGAGGTTAGACTGACTGGCCTGTAATTATTCAGTCTATCCTTCACTCCCTCTTGAAACAGAGGTACAACGTTCGCAATTCTCCAATCCTCCAGCACCGCACTTGTATCCAGTGAGGACTAGAAAATGATGGTCAAACCCTCTGCTATTTCCTCTCTTGCTTCTTTTAACAGTTTAGGATACATTTCATCTGGCCTGGTGATTTATCAACTTTCAAGAATGCTAATCCCATTAATACTTCCTCTCTCCCCATGTTTATCAGATCCAATACTTCACACTCTTGCTCCTTAACTACAATATCTGCATTGTCTCCCTCTTTTGTGAAGACAGACGCCAAGTATCATTAAGAACCATACCAATATTTTCCGCTCCTACACAACGGGGTACCTTTTTGGTCTTTTATGGGCACTACTCTCTCCTTAGTTATCCTCTTACTCTTAATGTATTGATAAAACATCTTTGGGTTCACCTTGATTTTGCTTGCCAATAGTCTTTTATGCCCTCTCTTTGCTTTCCTAATTTCCTTTTTGATTTTACCCCTCCACTTTCTCGGCTTTCTGTAGTATTGAGTTCTCGGTGTCAGACATAAGCTTTCCTTTTCTGCCTTATCTTACCCTGCAGGCTTCTTGACATCCATGGGGCTCTAGATTTGACCGCCTCTTTTTCTTTGCGGGAACATGTTTACCCTGAACCCCTTTAATCTCTCCTTTGAATACCTCCCACTGTTCTGACACTGATTCACCTTCAAGTACCTGTTTCCAGTCCACTTTCGCTAAATCACTCCTCAGTTTAGTAAAATTGGCCTTGCCCCAATTGAGAATTCTAACTCCTGTTCTATCTCTGTCCTTTTCCATAATTATGTTAAAACTGACTGAATTAGAGGTTAAAGCAAGCAAGTCCAGTAGGCAGGCCGTGCAGGGGCAGGACAGGAGCGCGGAAGGTCCGGTAGGCTAAACTACATTTACTTTAATGCAAGACTTACAGGTAAGGCAGATGAACTGAGAGCATGGATCGGTACATAGGATTGTGATATAGCTATTACGGAAACGGGGTTGAGGGATGGGCAGGACTGGCAGCTTAATGTTCTGGGGTACCGATCCTTTCAGCGTGACAGAGGTGGAGGTAAGAGAGGTGGAGGGGTTGCACTATTGATTAGGGAGGACATCACGGCAGTACTTAGAGAGGATATCCCAGGGGGAATGTCCAGTGAGGCCATATGGGTAGAACTTAGCAATAAGAAAGGGGTGATCACTTTGATGGGATTATACTATAGGCCCCCCAATAGTCAGAGGGAAGTGGAGGAGCAGATATGCAGGGAAATCACAGATAGGTGTAGGAATTATAGGGTTGTAATAGTAGGTGATTTTAACTTCCCTATTATTGACTGGGACTGCCTTAGTGCTAAGGGATCAGATGGGGAAGGATTTGTTAAGTGTGTCCAGGATAGTTTTCTGAAGCAGTATGTGGATGGTCCTACTAGGGAAGGGGCTACACTCGACCTCCTCTTAGGAAATGAGGATGGGCAGGTAGTTGATGTGTCAGTGGGGGAGCACTTTGAGACCAGTGACCAGAACTCTATTAGCTTCAAGATAGTTATGGAAAAGGATAAGACTGGTCCTCAGGTTGAAGTCCTAAATTGGGGGCAGGCTAATTTCGATGGCATCAGACAGGAATTCTCAAAAGTTGAATGGGGGAGTCTGTTTACAGGTAAAGGGACTTCTGGCAAGTGGGAGGCTTTTAAAAGTGAGATAGGAAGAGTTCAGGGCCGGCATGTTCCTGTTAGATGGAAGGGCAAGGCTGGCAAGTTTAGGGAACCTTGGTTGACAAGGGATATTGAGGGTCTGGTCAGGACAAAGAAGGAGGCATATGTCAGGTATGGGCAGCTGGGATCGAGCGAGTCCCTCGAGGAGTGTAGGGGATGTAGGACTACACTTAAGGAGGAAATTAGGAGGGCGAAAAGGGGCCATGAGATTTCCCTGGCAGATAAGATAAAGGAGAATCCTAAAAGATTCTATAATAATATTAAGAGTAAAGGGGTAGCTAGGGAGAGAGTAGGTCCCCTTAAGGATCAGTGTGGTAATCTATGTGTGGAGCCACGGGAAATGGGCGAGGTCTTAAATGAATATTTCTCGTCCGTATTTACCGTGGAGAAGGTCATGGAAGCTAGTGAGTTCAAGGGAGGGAACACCGATATCCTGGAGCATATCAACATTACAAAGGAGGTGTTGTTGGAGGTTTTGAAGTGCATTAAGGTGGATAAACCCCCAGGGCCTGACCAGGTGTATCCTAGGATGCTATGGGAAGCAGGGGAGGAGATTGTTGGGGCCCTGGCAGAGATTTTTGTATCATCGTTAGCCACGGGTGAATTATCGGAAGACTAGAGGATTGCTAATGTTGTCCCTCTATTTAAGAAGGGCAGCAGGGATAAGCCAGGGAACTACAGGCCGGTGAGCCTTACCAGTGGTGGGAAAGTTATTGGAAGGGATTCTGAAAGACAGGATTTATATGCATCTGGAAAAGCATGGTCTAATTAGGGATAGTCAGCATGTCTTTGTGCGTGGGAAATCATGTCTCACGAATTTGATTGAGTTTTTCAAGGAGGTGACCAAGCGGATTGACGAGGGCAGGGCGATGGACGTTGTCTACATGGGCTTTAGCAAGGCCTTTGACGAGGTCCCACATGGTAGGCTGGTCCAGAAGGTTCGAACACATGGGATCCAGGGTGAGCTAGCAAATTGGATACAAAATTGGCTTGGTGATAGGAGGCAGAGGGTGGCAGTGGAGGGTTGTTTTTCTGATTGGAGGCCGGTGACCAGTGGTATGCCGCAGGGATCGGTGCTGGGCCCTCTGTTGTTTGTCATATACATTAATGACTTGGATGTGAGTGTAAGGGGCATGATTAGTAAGTTTGCAGATGACACCAAAATTGGTGGTATAGTGGACAGTGAAGAAGGTTGTCTAAGGTTACAACAGGATATAGATCAACTGGGAAAGTGGGCAAGGGAGTGGCAAATGGAATTTAACGCAGACAAGTGTGAAGTGATGCATTTTGGGAAGTTAAAGCAGGGCATATACAGTGTATGGCAGGGCCTGAGGGAGGGTTCTTGAGCAGACACACCTTGGGGTGCAAGTACATAGTTCCCTGAAAGTGGCAACACAGGTAGACAGGGTGGTGAAGAAGGCGTATGGCATGCTTGCCTTCATTGGCCGAGGCATTGAGTACAAGAGTTGGGACGTCATGTTACAGTTGTACATAATGTTGGTTAGGCTGCATTTGGAGTACTGTGTGCAGTTCTGTTCACCGCACTACAGGAAAGATGTGATTAAGCTAGAGAGGGTGCAGAAAAGATTCACAAGGATGTTGCCTGGTTTCGAGGGCTTGAGTTATAAAGAGAGATTGGATAGGCTGGGTCTGTTTTCCCTGGAGCAAAGGAGGCTGAGAGGGGACATGATAGAGGTATATAAAATTATGAGAGGCATAGATAGGGTAGATAGCCAGAGTCTGTTTCCCATGGTAGGGGTGACTATAACTAGAGGGCATAGATTTAAGGTGAGAGGGAGAAGGTTTAAAGGGTATCAAAGGGGTAAATTTTTCACCCAAAGAATAGTGGGTATCTGGAATGAGCTGCCAGAGGAGGTGGTGGAGGCAGGAACAGTAGCGACATTTAAGAGGCATCTGGACAGGTACTTGAATGAGCAAGGCATAGAGGGATATGGAAATAATGCAGGCAGGTGGGATTAGTATAGATGGGCATTATGGTTGGCATGGACGCGGTGGGCCGAAAGGCCTGTTTCTATGCTGTACGACTCTATGATTCTATGGTCACTACAACCAAAATGCTCTTCCACTGCCACTCCTTCCACCTGCCCAGCTTCATTTCCTAAAACTAAATCTTAAACTGCGCCCTCTCTTGTTGGACTTGCTACATACTGGGGAAAAAGTTCTCCTGAAGGCACCTCAAGAATTCTGCTCCCTCAATTACTTTCACACTAAAACTATCCTAGTTAATATTGGGTGAATTAAAATCCCCTACTATTACTGCCTTATTGTACTTGCATTTCACAGAGATTTGCCTACATATCTGCTCTTCTATCTCCCTCTGACTGTTTGGGGGTCTATAGTACACTCCCAGCAGTGTGATTGCCCCTTTTCTGTTCCTTAGCTCAATCCATATGGCCTCATTTGATGAACCTTCCAACTTATCATCCCTCCTCACAGCTTTAATAGTTTCCTTGACCAAAATTGCTACTCCCCCCTCCTTTCTTATCCCCCCTCCCTATCACGATTGAAAACCCCGTAAGCAGGAAAGTTGAGCTGCCATTCCTGATGCTCCTTAAGCGGTTTCCGTAATAGCTATCATATCATCCTGCCATGTGTCCATCTGTGCTCTTAGCTTATCTGCTTTATTTGCTATACTCCTTGCATTGAAATAGATACTATTGAGCACTGCCAAACTTTATTTTCTAACCCTCGTTTCCTCTGTCTTCCAGACTCATCCATTATTTTTCTGCCTTCCATTTTAATTTCTTATTTTGTCCCAGCTGAGTCTACCCTCAGGTCCCAATCCCCCTGCCAAACTAGTTTAAACCCTCCCCAACAGCACTAGCAAAACGTCCCACAAGGAACTCAGCCCGGGCTCTGTTCAGGTGCAATCCCTCCGGCTTGTACAGGTCCCATCTCCCACAGAGCCGGTCCCAATGTCCCAGGAATCTGAAGCCCTTCATCCTGCACCATCTTTCCAGCCACGCATTCATTTGTCATATCCTTCTATTTCAGTACTCATTTGCATGTGGCACTGGGAGTAATCCGGAGATTACTACTTTTGAGGTCCTGCTTGTTAATTTCTTACCTAGCTCCCTAAATTCTGACTGCAAGACCACATCCTTTTCCACCTATGTCTTTGGTTCCAATGTGGACCACGACTGCTAGCTGTTCACCCTCTCCCTTCAGGAAGCTCTGCAGCCGCTCAGTGACATTAAGATGGCTTCATGGAATTAATTTAAGTAGTGTATTGACCACTTAAAAAAATTGCACCCCCATCTATCGAGCTATTGAATGCATGAGTCAATTTTAAAAAAAATTCTTCTACGGGATGTGTCACTGGCAAAGCCAGCATTTGTTGTCCATCCCTAATTGCCCTTGAGAAGGTGGTGGTGAGCAGCCTTCTTGAACCACTGAATTCCATCTGGTGTAGGTACACCTACAGTGCTGTTAGGGAGGGAGTTCCAAGTTTTTGACCCAGCGACAGTGCAGGAACAGTGATATAGTTCCAAGTCAGGATGGTGTGTGACTTGGAGAGGAACTTGCAGGTGGTGGTGTTCTCATGCATCTGCTGCCTTTCTTTCTAGGTGATAGAGCTTGTGGGTTTGGAAGGTAATGTCGAAGGAGCCTTGGCAAGTTGCTGCAGTGCATCTTTTATATGGTATACGCTGCTGCCGCTGCACTGGTGGTGAAGGGAGTGAATGTTTAAGGTGGTGGATGGGGTGCCGATCAAGCGAGCTGCTTTGTCCTGGATAGTGTTGAGCTGCTTGTGTTGTTGGAGCTGCACCCATCCAGGCAAGTGGAGAGTATTCCAGCACACTCCTGCCTTGTGCCTTGTAGATGGTGGACAGGCTCTGGGGAAACAGGAGGTGAGTTACTCACAGCAGAGCTCCCAGCCTCTGACCTGTTCTTGTAGCCACAGTATTTATAAGGCTGGTCCAGTTAAGTTTCTGGTCAATGGTTAAACCCCAGGATGTTGATGGTGGGGGATTCAGCAATGGTAATGCCACAGAATGTCAAGGGAAGATATAGTTATATTCTCTCTTGTGGGAGATGGTCATTGCCTGGCACTTGTGTGGTGCAAACGTTACTTGCCACTTATCAACCCAAGCCTGAATGTTGTCCAGATCTTGCTGCATATGGACACAGACTGCTTCAGTATCTGAGGAGTCACGAATGGTTTTGAACACTGTACAGTCATCAGCAAACATCCCCTCTTCTGGCCTTATGATGGAGGGAAGGTTATTTATGAAACAGCTGAAGGTGGTTGGGCCTAGGATACTACCCTGAGGAACTCATGCAGCAATGTCCTGGGGCTTAGATGTTTGGCCTCCAACAATCACAACCATCTTACTTTGTGCTAGGTATGACTCGAACCAGTGGAGAGTTTTCCCCACTTCCCACTCACTTCAATTTTGCTAGGGCTCCTTGATACCATACTCAATCAAATGCTGCCTTGATGTCAAGGGCGGTCACTCTCACCTCAGCTCTGGAATTCAGCTCTTTTGTCCATGTTTGAACCAAAGCTGTAATGGGGTCTGGAACCAAATGCCTCTGGCAGAATCCAAACTGAGCATTGATGAGCAGGTTATTGCTGTGTAAGTGCCAATTGACAGCACTGTCAACAACACCTTCTATCAATCACTTTGCTGATGATCGAGAGTAGACTGATAGAGTGCTAACTGGCTGGATTGGATTTATGCTGCTTTTTTGTGGAAAGTTTTTTTTCACATTATCGGGTAGATGCCTGTGGTGTAGCTCTGTTAGAACAGCTTGGCTAGGGCCACAGCTAGTTCTGGAGTGCAAGTCTTCAGGACCCGTAACCTTTGCTGTATCTAGTGGCTTCCGCCATTTGTTGTTATCATGTGGAGTGAATCGAATTGGCTGAAGACTGGGATCTGTGATGCTGGGGACCTCACACTGAGCAAAGAATGGGTTAAGAAGTTACCTCAACATGGTTAAAAATAATGATAATTTATTCGTTATTCTTAAAATGCTTCGTCAAAAGTGAATCGGTTTAATTCTGTTGTAGTATTATAAAAGTTATGACACTAGCAACTGTAATTGAATTAACATAGACTTGATCGTAATGTAAAATAGCAGGGAAGTTGCAGTTCTGCATAATTAAATGAAAGTGCACAACTGCACTGGGGGTGAAGAAGCCAGCTCTTGTAAACAATTGTCAAAGGGTACATTCAGGTCTAATTACATGTTTATATAACATGCTTTCTCTGCTGTTGGTTGTGAGATATCTGTTGCATTGCCAAATACAGATCTCTGAAAAAGATGAAGAAATTCTTCACATGAAAGGACATATTCATACACTAGCTCAGGACCTAAGCAGCCTGAAATCCCAACTCAAGATGGAAAGTTCTCTGCGTTCAGAAAGTTGGAAAGAGATTTCTAGCATTGCTGACACCATGAAACAAGTAGCAAGCACAATGAACAAAAGGAACACAAACCCAACTTCAGTTCTTTCTTAATTTTACAAAACAGTGGTGTTGAGTGGTCTGTGTACTAAGACTGAAGATATTGTCATAAAATCCATCGGGTGGGGGGTGCAACGGGACTGGTGAGGGTTAGTTTTCAATCCTGTGATAAAAGACCCAAGGAACAATGTTAACTGATAGATCATTTGTGAATTTACAGTATGTATTCCAAGGTGAGCTGCAAATCTTTATTTTTTTTTTAAGGCCTTCCAGATCATGAAAGCTCAAGTGAAACATTTCCAAACATTTAAGCATGGTCAAGTTAAAGACTCCTCTTTAGAATTCATCCCAGTATGTGTATACTCAGTTCTAAGCAATAAATATTATGATTAATTGACTGTCTGGGACATTTCAAGTTACTGTTCTGCAGTTTTAAATGGTGTGTGTGACTTATACATAGCTATGCTGTACAAACTCTTACTTTCAGTATTTGGCTCTGAAGCAAAAATGGAAAAAGCACTAAAAGCAAATCAAATATTGCTCTGATCTTGAATTTCATTAAATCAATTATAGTTTCCAACTCCATATCTTCTCCATATCATCGAGCACCTCCCTCTCAGTTCATCTGCCACTGAAACCCACATGCATGCCTGTTTAATTTTCAACTCGACCATTCCAATGTGCTTTTGGTTAGTTTCTCATTGGCCATCTTGCCTAACCCTCAGATGATCTAAAAGTCGACTGCCTGTATCTTATCCAGCACTACTGCTTGTCCATCACCCCTATCCTTACCGATCTACACTTGCACCTGGTTCCACAAAACCTCAAATGTAAAATTCTCAATCTTGTGTTTAAACCCCTTCATGGCCTCACCCCTTCCCATCTCTAATTTCCTCCAGCCCTGGCTCTGACCTCTTGTACTTCACCCCTCCCTTTGCTCCACGCTTCAGCCACTTGGGACCCCAGAGTCTGGAATTCTCTCAAGCTTCTCTGCCTCTACACTGCTGTCTCTTCCTTTAAGACCCTTCTAAAACTCTCTCTTTCACCAAGCTTTTGGTCACCCCTTATTTCTCCTTCTGTAGTCTGACAGAGTTGGGATAAAGGGCAGGTACTCTAATTGGCAGAACCTGACTAGTAGTGACCCCACAAGGATCTGTGTTGGGGGCCCCAGCTATACACCATATTTATTAACATAGATAATGGGATGGAAAGCCATGTATCTAAATTTGCCGATGACAAAGATCGACAGCATTGTAAGCAGTATAGATAGAATTGTAACATTACAAAGACTAAGTGAATGGGCAAAACTGTGGCAAATTGATTACAATGCAGGCAAATGCAAGATCACTTTGGACCTACACAGGATAAAACAGGGTACTTTCTAAATGGTGAAAAGCTATAAGAATGGAGAGCCAAAGACATTTTGGGTTCAGGTACATGAATCATTACACTGTCATGCATAGGTACAGAAAAAAAAAATCAGCAAGGTGAATGGGATGCTGATATATCTAAAGGACAAAAATACAAGGGGGACAAAAATCATGCTTCAGCTATACAATAAGATCATGGCTGACCTGATTGTGGTCTTAACTCCACTTTCTGCCTGCTCCTCCATAACCCTTGACTCCCTTGCAGAACAAAAATCTAACAGAGCCTTGAATGTATTCAATGGCCCAGGCTCCACTGCTCTCTGGAGAAGAGAATTCCAAAGATTAACAACCCTCTGAGAGAAGAAATTCCTCATCTGTCTTAAATGCGAGGCCCCTTATTTTGAAATTGTGCACCCTAGTTCTAGATTCCCCCATGCGGAAGCATCTCAGCATCGACCCTGTCAAGCCCCCACCGAATCTTGTACTTTCGATAAGATCACCTCTCTTTCTTCTAAACTCCAATGAGTATAGGTCCACCCTGCTCAACCTTTCTGCATAAGGCAACACCTTCATTCCAGGAATCAACCTAGTGAACCTTCTCTGAACTGTCTCCAATACAAGTATAACCCTCCTTAAATGAGTCCAAAACTGTACACAATACTTTAGGTGCAGTCTCACCAATGCCCTGTACAGTTGCAGCAAGACTTCCCTACTTTCACACTCCATCCCCCTTACAATAAAGGCCAACATTCCATTTGCCTTCCTAATTATATTCTGTACCTGCATGCAACTTTTTATGATTCATGTACAAGGCCACCACATCCCTCTGCACCGCAGCATTCTGCAGTCTCCATTTAAATATTCTGCTTTTATGTTCTTCCCAAAGTGGATCTCACATTTGCCATCTGCCAAATTTTTGCCCATTTACTTAACCTATCTACATCCCTTTTCAGACACTGTGTCCGCCTCACAACTTGCTTTCCTACCTATCTTTGTATCAGCAGCAAATTTGGCTACAATACACTCGGCCCCTTCATCCAAGTCACTAATATAAATAAAGCCCTGCTTATAGCATACCTAGAGTGAGAGATTCAATTGTGTAGCACCACTTCTAGATGTCAACAGGCTGAGGCAACGCATGAATACTAAAATTGGCCAACGAGTGTGCATGGAACACCTTCCTTATTCACTCCTGAAACAAGCATAAGCAAACTTGGTGGGCCCTGTTCTGTGTCTTTTTAAAGGGCCACTCAAGTCGCAGCTGAGGTACTTTTGACATGCTCAGGCAAAGTTGGTGGAAGCACTTTGGTGAGTTACAGGAGGAGTTTGAAGGTTTCTGCTAATCACAGAAGGGCAGAAATATTGCTTTGCGTCAGTATGGTGGCAGTAGTTGCAGAGGAAGAGGCAGAGGGGAACCTCTGCAAGGCAGGAGAAAGCCCTACCTTGAGAGAATCTTCCGGGAGCACAAATGCTACCTTGCGATGAGCCAGGAGCAGGGCCTCAGGAGGCTTTACTTTACTGACAAAGTGGAGAAAGAATTGGGTCACCTTCTTCACGAAGACCTGCAGCCTCAAACCGGGGCAAGGATGGCCCTCCCAGTGGCTGTAAAGATTGCTGTTTGCCCTTTTGAACTTCGCAACTGGGTCCTGCCAGGTGGGAAGTGGTGACATTAGCGACGTGTCACTGTTCACATGAAAATGTGTAATTGTCCATTTTGGCAGGAAGAATAAAAAAGCATATTATCTAAATGGTGAGAGATTGCAGTGCTCAGATGCTGAGGGAACTGGGTGCATGCAGGTACAGCAAGTAATTAGGAAAGCTAATAGAATGTTATCATTTATTGCGAGGGGAATCAAATGCAAAAGTAGGGAGGTTTTGCTTCAGTTATACAGGGTGTTGGTGAGACCACATCTGGAGTACTGTGTTCTTCTTTCTTTTGGGCCTCCTTATCTCGAGAGACAATGGATACGCGCCTGGAGGTGGTCAGTGGTTTGTGAAGCAGCGCCTGGAGTGGCTATAAAGGCCAATTCTGGAGTGACAGGCTCTTCCACAGGTGCTGCAGAGAAATTTGTTTGTTGGGGCTGTTGCACAGTTGGCTCTCCCCTTGCGCCTCTGTCTTTTTTCCTGCCAACTACTAAGTCTCTTCGACTCGCCACAATTTAGCCCTGTCTTTATGGCTGCCCGCCAGCTCTGGCGAATGCTGGCAACTGACTCCCACGACTTGTGATCAATGTCACACGATTTCATGTCGCGTTTGCAGACGTCTTTATAACGGAGACATGGACGGCCGGTGGGTCTGATACCAGTGGCGAGCTCGCTGTACAATGTGTCTTTGGGGATCCTGCCATCTTCCATGCGGCTCACATGGCCAAGCCATCTCAAGCGCCGCTGACTCAGTAGTGTGTATAAGCTGGGGATGTTGGCCGCTTCAAGGACTTCTGTGTTGGAGATATAGTCCTGCCACCTGATGCCAAGTATTCTCCGAAGGCAGCGAAGATGGAATGAATTGAGACGTCGCTCTTGGCTGGCATACGTTGTCCAGGCCTCGCTGCCGTAGAGCAAGGTACTGAGGACACAGGCCTGATACACTCGGACTTTTGTGTTCCGTGTCAGTGCGCCATTTTCCCACACTCTCTTGGCCAGTCTGAACATAGCAGTGGAAGCCTTACCCATGCGCTTGTTGATTTCTGCATCTAGAGACAGGTTACTGGTGATAGTTGAGCCTAGGTAGGTGAACTCTTGAACCACTTCCAGAGCGTGGTCGCCAATATTGATGGATGGAGCATTTCTGACATCCTGCCCCATGATGTTCGTTTTCTTGAGGCTGATGGTTAGGCCAAATTCATTGCAAGCAGACGCAAACCTGTCGATGAGACTCTGCAGGCATTCTTCAGTGTGAGATGTTAAAGCAGCATCGTCAGCAAAGAGGAGTTCTCTGATGAGGACTTTCCGTACTTTGGACTTCGCTCTTAGACGGGCAAGGTTGAACAACCTGCCCCCTGATCTTGTGTGGAGGAAAATTCCTTCTTCAGAGGATTTGAACGCATGTGAAAGCAGCAGGGAGAAGAAAATCCCAAAAAGTGTGGGTGCGAGAACACAGCCCTGTTTCACACCACTCAGGATAGGAAAGGGCTCTGATGAGGAGCCACCATGTTGAATTGTGCCTTTCATATTGTCATGGAATGAGGTGATGATACTTAGTAGCTTTGGTGGACATCCGATCTTTTCTAGTAGTCTGAAGAGACCACGTCTGCTGACGAGGTCAAAGGCTTTGGTGAGATCAATGAAAGCAATGTAGAGGGGCATCTGTTGTTCACGGCATTTCTCCTGTATCTGACGAAGGGAGAACAGCATGTCAATAGTCGATCTCTCTGCACGAAAGCCACACTGTGCCTCAGGGTAGACGCGCTCGGCCAGCTTCTGGAGCCTGTTCAGAGCGACTCGAGCAAAGACTTTCCCCACTATGCTGTGTACAGTCTCCTTATTTAAGGAAAGGTGTAAATACATTAGCAGTTCAGAGAAGGTTACTAGACTGGAATGGGAAGGTTGCCTTATGAGAAAAGGCTTGTATCCCCTGGAATTTAGAAGAGCAAGAGGTGATGTGATTGAAACATAAGATCCTGAGGGGTCTTGACCAGGTAGATGTAGGAGAATCTAGAACTAGGTGTCACTATTTAAAAATAAGTGGTCGTCCATTTAAGACAGAGATGAAGAGAATTTTTTTCTCAGAGCCGTGAGACTTTGGAACACTCTACCTCAAATGGCAGTGGAAGCAGTCTTTAAATATTTTTAAGGCAGAGGTAGGTAGATTCTTGATAAGCAAGGGGGTGAAAGGTTATCGGGGGTAGGCAGGAATGTGGAGTTGAGGTTACAATCAGATCAGCCATGATGTTATTGAATGGAGGAGTAGGCTCGAGAGGCCTATTCCTGCTCCTAATTCATATGTTCGTATGACAGAGGCTTTCCACATCTTTATCCTCTTCTTCTTAAGCAGGGAAAGCCAGGATGAAAGGGCAAATGGGGTCCCCAAAATTGTGGGATTCCCAATGGTGTAGGGTATCATTGAGTGCAAGCCACCCAAGTCAATGTGGAGTGATACCATAACCACAAGGGCTACTACTGTCAATGTGCAGTTGGTGTACGACCACACCAAGAAATTCTTGATGAAAGTAGCCGCTTTCCTGGAAGTACCCATTATGCTTTCATTCTCTGACAGCTTTCAATACCAACATCTTCAGGCCTCCAAGACAGACGACAGAGTGGTGCTCAGCAACCAGGGATACCCCTCCCACACATGGCTCATGATTCCCTCCACCAGCCCACCATGCAAAGTCAGAGGGTCATCAACAAGAGCCATGGTGCCACATGGTTGTAGTAGTGTGCTGCATCCTCCACAACCTTGCAATTATGAGGGCCTAGCCACTACCTCCTGGGATACGGAGGTCACCTTGGGGGGTGGGGGAGGGGGCTGCAGAGGAAACCACATACACTGAATGGAGTGAGGTGGTCTGCATAGTGAGGCTTCGCTTCAGTTGAAAGGAATTTCTCCATCCCCAACATGGACCCACCATTCCCTTACAGTACATCCCATTTCAGACTCCCTATGACAAAATCCCCTTGGACTACATCACTCAATAAAACAACAGGAATAACCTTCAAACAACAACCTTATCCAGCAATACATCAATAATACAAACAGAACTAATCAGGTGGAAAGCTGCTGACTTTCACTGTGGAAACTGCAGATGGCCTTGGAAGACACCCTCGAGTAGCTTTGGACTTTGAGGGCCTGGCTTCAGACCGCAGAACCTCCATAGGGCGGCACAGTGGTTAGCACCGCAGCCTCACAGCTCCAGGGACCCGGGTTCGATTCCGGGTACTGCCTGTGTGGAGTTTGCAAGTTCTCCCTGTGTCTGCGTGGGTTTTCTCCGGGTGCTCCGGTTTCCTCCCACAAGCCAAAAGACTTGCAGGTTGATAGGTAAATTGGCCATTATAAATTGTCACTAGTATAGGTAGGTGGTAGGGAAATATAGGGACAGGTGGGGATGTTTGGTAGGAATATGGGATTAGTGTAGGATTAGTATAAATGGGTGGTTGATGTTCGGCACAGACTCGGTGGGCCGAAGGGCCTGTTTCAGTGCTGTATCTCTAATCTAAAAAAAAATAATGAATAGTAGCAGCCTGGGCTGGCTGAGAGAACACCAAGGGAACTGGCAGAGTGGCAGTGGTGGTAGCACGAAAGCTGTCATCTTGAGAGAGGACAACAGGCTCATGCTCCACGGTGCCACTGCCACAGGGCAGCACCTCAGCACTCCTAGTCATTGGCTGGAGCACAGATTGCTAGACTGTCTTGAGAGCCTGCATGCTTCCTTGAGCACCGAGATCTGCATCCACAATGGCAGCTGTCTGTGCCTGGATAGCAGCAGTCATGGACTGGATTCCAGAAACCAAGGATCTCCTGACCTCTGTCTGAGCTTCCACTGCAGCACTAAGACATCAGGTGGACTTCGCCTGTGTGGCAGTGGAAGCTCAGACAGTGGCTAACAGATGCTCCAAGTTCTGCGCAATACCCTATGCCATAGTGGAGCTGGACTCCTCCATACTCTTCGCTGGTGACTGGCAGGCCTACCAATGCACCAAGCATCTTGGTGTGCATGTTCAACAGCATTCTCCATAATCCACCCCAATGAGGCTCTCATCCGAGTCCCCTGCAACAGAACTGCCCTCCAGAGAGGGCACACGAGGTCACCTATCCCCATTCCGGCTGCAGTCTGCCTATGCTCTGTGACTCACCACATGCAGATCCCAAATCTGCACAACTAGTTAACATTCGGATTGTGCAGTATCTGAGCTTGTGACTGTGAGCATTACGTTGCGTGATGATGCCTCCTCCTCAAAGCTATCTTCCTTCTCTTGCCCTTCCACTTGCTCTGCAGGGGCTGAGCAGCTGGCAGTTCGTGGCTATCTGAAAATATAAAAGCATGAGGGGATGGGAGAAAATCAGGAGGTCCACAGTCACTCCATCTGCAGCTTCTATTTCATGGCACCTTTCAGAATGAGGGGGAACAGCTAGCAGAGAAAGTGTATTAGGCAGCAATTTACCATCATCCAGGATGGCATTAACTGCACTGGATGCTACTGGCTCCATACCACTGCTGCCCATGGTTCCCAGGACCATCTTCTCCAGGGCTCTGAAGGGATATATTGTTCTGTTACTCCACCAATCCTCTGGCTTTCCTGCCTGTTGTGTGCCACCTTTTCCTGCAAGACAGAGGCCAGAATGTCAGTGACTGTGTAACTGTGTGTTTGGGTGATGCCACAGCTGAATAGAGGTATATAGCTGCAGTGAGAAGTGTGCGCGTGGCTGGCATGCTTCCAAGTGGTGTGTGCGTGAGGTATAGTGGAACAATGTTGTGGATGAATCCTGAATGTCAGGATGTGGTGTATTAATTGCACTGGAGAGGGTGCAGAGGAGATTCACCAGGATGTTGCCTGGGCTGGAGCATTTCAGCTATGAAGAGAGACTGGATAGGCTAGGGTTATTTTCCTTAGAGAAGAGAAGGCTGAGGGGGGACCTGATTGAGGTATACAAAATTATGAGGTGCATAGATAGGAAGTAACTTTTTTCCCTTAGCTGAGGTGTCAATAACCATGGGGCATAGGTTTAAGGTAAGGGGTAGGAGGTTGAGAGGGGATTTGATGAAATTTCTTTTCACCCAGAGGGTGGTTGGAATCTGGAACACACTGCCTGAAGGGGTGGTAGAGGCAGGTACCCTCACAATATTTAACAAGTATCTAGATGAGCACTTGAAACACCATGGCATACAAGGCCATGGGCCAAGTGCTGGGAAATGGGATTAAAATGGATAGGTTTGGTGGCTGGCTCGGACATGGTGGGCTGCAGGGCCTGTTTCTGTGCTGTACAACTCTATGAGCAGCTTAAGAGGTGTGTGCGAGATGTGATTTGCAGATCTGTTCACTCACCTTGACTTACCCGAGTGAGGTCATTAAAATTTTTGCAGCACAGCTGCCAGGTCCATGGTGCTATACTCTAGGCACTCACTGCCCTCGTCACATGCTCCCAACTTCCTTCTCAGGGTCACTCTAGAGGACCTCTTGCCTCCTACTGAAAACATGGCTTCCTTCCTGGCTCCAACCTCTTGGCAGAGTGAATCCAGGGCAGTGTCACTAAATCTGAGAGTCCTCTCCTGCCCTTGGCATGACATGACTTCTGTCAGTGGCCAAAAGTAATTATCCAGCAGAGCATTGCTGCAAATTCCCTTTTATAAGTATTGCTCCTTTAAAAAGGGAAGGCTGCTTGGAGTGCACTATTTCTACAGAACATTACTCAGCCCCCTGGAGTAAATGAATTTTGCAGCCCGGTGAGTATTCTGAGCAGTTCTGGGCACCACATCTTGGGAAGGATATATTGGCCTTGGAGGGTGTGCAGCATAGTTTTACCAGAATGATACCTGAAATCAAAGGGTTAAATTAAGAGATTAAGAATGCTATTCACTGGAATGTAGAAGGTTAAGGGGTGATTTGATCAAAGTTTTCAAGATATTAAGGGGAACAGATAGTTTTTATCTATTTACCCCATTTCCTTTGGTTAAGGAGTGTAAGACCAGGAGGCAGAGTGTAAAAATTAGAGCCACACCTTTCAGGAGTGAAATTAGGAAACACCTACACAGGTTAGAACTCGCTTGTGCAAATGGCATTAAGGGATATGGGGCAAAGGCAGGTGTTAGATCACAGATTGGCCACAATCTCTCTCTTTGAATGGTGGAACAGGCTTGAGGGGTTGACTAACCTACTCCTTTGCCTCTATGAAACAACTTGAGACTTTTACTGAATGCTAAAGATACTATGTAGATACAAGTGATCCAAAAATTAGCAGAACGCAATGTGAATAAGTTTTCAGGTGCTGATGCCTTTCAAACAATGGCTGTATATTTGACTAGAAAAGTCAGGAAGGAGGTAGCACAGGCTCGTCATAGTTCTTCAATCATCCTTAAATATGGAAATTCTGGCACGGGACTGGAAAATAACCAAAGTAGCACCTTTGTTCAAGAAAGGGAGAGGGGGAAAGATAAACTGGGTGAAGCAGTAAGTCCAATGTTAGTTGTGGGCAAACTTAGAGAATTCATAAGCAGAGATAAAATTACTAAGCATTTAGAAATGCATGGTTCCATCAAGGACAGCCAGGATAGATTTGTTAAAGGCAAGTCATGTTTAACAAATTGACTAAGAGGATAGATAAAGCAATTTAAAATAAATGCAGTACATATGGATTTTCAGAGGAATTTGCTAAGATCTTTCATAAGAGGCTTGGGGTGGGGGGGGGGGGGGGGGAAGATAGAGAAATCAAACGTTTGATAGAAGAAATGCAATATAGATCATAAGTTGTTTAATAAGCAGGAAACTCAAAGGGTAAATGGTAGATGATAGGATTAGAGAAAGTTGGAAATGGTGTTCCATAGGGTTTACTGGTTTGTAAAAATGATTTTGATTTGAGCATAAGAAACCATTTCGAAAGTTGCTGACAACACAAATTTAGGGAGTTTGGCAAAACCAGGAGCACTGTAAAAGACTTCAGGAAGATAAAGATTAGCTGCTTGGGCAGACAAGTGATGGATGGAATTTAATGTGGCTAAGTGAGAAGTAATAATTTGGGAAGAAAACACAAGTATACATTCAATGGAAAGATGCTTAAGTGTGTGGATGAAAGTGCAAGTGCACAAGACAAAGTTATAACAAAAAGGCAACAACATTTTGTGTTTCATTAATAGGGGCAGTCAGTAAAGAGTAAAGAACATTGGTCAGGCCACAAATGTATAGTGTGCATAGTTTTAGAAACTCCATTACAGAAAGTAGGTTAAAGCCAGAGAATTTATAGTGTATATTCACAATAATGATGTCACAGCTGGGGAATTAGTTAAGAAGAGTAAACTCAAGATACTGGAACTATTTCCACTGGATCTGAGAAAACCAAGAGGAGGCAGAGCTTTTTTAAATTGTGCAGGTTTTTAAAAATATATTTGTTCTTGGGGTGCAGTGATGCCTAAAAGACAGTATTTATTGTCTCCCTTGTTGCTCCAAGAGCATTAAGAGTCAACAATGTACCATGGACCAGGAGTCACACGTATGAATCATAGTGATAAAGCACAGGAATCGGTTATTAGGTCTATCATGGTCTTTGAACGAGCTATCCAATTAGACCCACTCCCCTGCCCTTTCTCCATTGTCTTGTAAATGCTTCCCCTTCAAATATTTATCCAATTCCCTCTTGAAAGCTGCTGTTCAATCTACTTGCACTATCCTTTCAGGCAGTGCATTCCAGATCATCATAACTCAGTGCTTAAAAAAATTCCTCATCGCGGCCTCTTGTTTTTTTGCCAATCACATTAATATGTGTACACTGGTTACTGACCTTTCTGCCTCTGGAAAATTTCTCCTTCTTTACTCTATCAAAACCCTAAATCATTTTCAATATTTTTTTTACCCTCAAGTGAAATAGCACAATTAAGTGTTTGCTTTAAAAAGAGCAGCGTAAAATGCATTAGTAAATGGGCACAAAGTACATCAGAACAAACCATCATTTACATGAGTAATGAGGTGGGGAGTACAGAAACATTGAGGCAAAAATATTTTTCTACCCTGGTGGTCCAATCACGAGTTGGCACTGTAATCTATTAACCTTCAACAAAATCACCATCTAGGACACCCATTTTTGTGCAATTATCTCAACCACTTTTATTTTGAAACCTTCCATCTATTGCTTCCTTTTCCATTGTTCTTACTGATTTATTAGAAAGATTTTGAAGAGGGGAGTTTGTAAAATTGTTAATGTGGTCTTTTTGCTTCCTATTAATTTGTATAATTTTCTTGCTCTCTTCACTGTTTTCACATTCATTATCCTCATGACAAATTACTTAAAATAGACCTATTTGGATTTTGATTGTTGTCTTTTTGCTTCCTATTAATTTGTATAATTTTCTTGCTCTCTTCACTGTTTTCACATTCATTATCCTCATGACAAATTACTTAAAATAGACCTAATTGGATCTTGATTGGCTTCCATATTCAGTCTCCAAAAACAAAAAGCTAAATCATTAAAGATCTCATTATTACAAAACACACACCATATTTGCATGCACACCACAAGCAGATCTCTTGTGGCATTCCTCATGGTGAATCAGAGGATATGACATGAATGTTACATAGAGGTGGCAGGTCATTCCCTGAAAGTTGGCGAGAGTGAATAAGGAAAGACTATGGTGTCTGGGTGGGGAATCTAAAACTGCCCTAAGAACAGAGAGGAAGAGTGCAAATCTCTCTATTCTGTGGGTTGTTGTCGCATACAATATTTTTGCCAAAAAAGTGGCTGAGGCAGAGCCCGTTGGATCTCAAAGAAAAAAAACTGGACAATATTTAAAGCAGAGGAAGATACAAGACTATAATAAAAGCAAAATACTGCAGATGCTGGAAATCTGAAATAAAAACAAGAAATGCTGGTAATACTCAGCAGGTCTGGCAGCAACTGTGCAGAGAAGCAGAGGTAACATTTCAGGTCAGTGACCCTTCATCAGAACGGGCAAATAATAGAAATGTAAAAGGTTTTGAGCAAGTAAAGCAGGGGTGGGGCAAGAGATGACAAAAGAGTTGTTGATAGGACAAGGTCACAGAGAATAACTGACCAGAAGGTCATGGAACAAAGGCAAATGGAAGTTAATGGTGTGCTGAAAGACAAAGCGTTAGTACAGGGAGGGTGTCAATTGAATAGCCCTGGTCCCACGCACAAACATGAAAAAAAGTGGGTAGGCACAGTCGAAACAAACTGAAATAAAATAAAGAAAAAAGAATAACTAAACATAAAAAGGTGGGGCCCGTCATGCTCTGAAATTATTGAACTCAATGTTCAGTCCGACAGACTGTAGCATGCCTAATCGGTAAATGAGGTGCTGTTCCTCGAGCTTGCGTTGATGTTCACTGGAACACTGCAGCAATCCCAGGACAGAGAAGTGGGCATGAGAGCAGGGGTGGGTGTTGAAATGGCCTGCAACTGGAAGCTTGGGGTCATGCTTACGGACTGAGCGGAGGTGTTCTGCAACGCGATCTCCCAGTCTGCGTTTGGTCTCCCCAATGTAGAGACCACATTGTGAGCAGCGAATACAGTATACTAAATTGAAATACAAGTAAATCACTGCTTCACCTAAAAGGAGTGGTTGGGGTCTTGGATAGTGAGGAGAGAAGAGGAAAATGCGCAGGTATTACACCTCCTGCGTTTGTGGGGGTAGGTGCCATGGGAAGGGGGCGAGGTGGTGGGGGTAACGGAGGAGTGGACTAGGGTGTTGCAGAGGGAATAATCCTAACCCTAACAGGGGAAGGGAGGGGAAGATGTGTTTGGTGGCATCATGCTGGATGTGGTGGAAAATGATCCTTTGGATGTTGAGGCTGGTGGGGTGGAAAGTGAAGACAAGGTGAACCCTGTCGCGGTTCTGGGAGGGAGGGGAAGGGGTGAGGGTAGAGGTGCGGGAAATGGGCCAGACATCGTTGAGGGCCCGGTCGACCACAGTGGGAGGGAATCCTCGGTTGAAGAGGGCGGCACAGTGGCTAGCACCGCAGCCTCACAGCTCCAGCGACCTGGGTTCAATTCTGGGTACTGCCCGTGTGGAGTTTGCAAGTTCTCCCTGCGTCTGCGTGGGTTTCCTCTGGGTGCTCCGGTTTCCTCCCACATGCCAAAGACTTGCAGGTTGATAGGTTAATTGGCCATTATAAATTGCCCCTAGTATAGTTAGGTGGTAGGGAAATATAGGAACAGGTGGGGATATGGGATTAGTGTAGGATTAGTATAAGTGGGTGGTTGATGGTCGGCACAGACTCGGTGGGCCGAAGGGCCTGTTTCAGTGCTGTATCTCTAAACTAAACAAAAACATATCAGAAGCGCTGTCGTGGAAGGTTGCATCATCAGAGCAGATGCGTCAGAGATGGAGAAACTGGGAGAATGGAATGGAATCCTTACAGGAGGCAGGGTGCGAAGAAGTCTCGTCGAAGTAGCTGTGGGAGTCGGTGGGCTTATAATAATGTTAGTAGACAGCCTATCCCGAGATGGAGACAGAGAAGTCGAGGATGGGATGGGAAGTGTCGGAGATGGACCATGTAAAGGTGAGAGAAGGGCAGAAATTAGAGGCAAAGTTGATAAAGTTTTCTAGTTCTGGGCAGGAACAGGAAACGGCACCAATACAGTCATCAATGTACCGGAGAAAAAGAGTTGGGGGAGGGGGCCTGAGTAGCACTGGAACAAGGAATGTTCGACATATCCCACAAAAACAGGCATAACTAGGACCCATATATTTATATTGTGTTTATTTTATCTTAGTTTGTTCAGTTTGCTTACCCACTTTTTTTTTTCATCTTTGTACTTGCGGCTGTTCAATTTTCAGTCCGTTAACACCTTATCTGTACTAATGCTTTGTCTTTCAACACACCATTAACATATTGTTTGCTTTTGCTCCACGACCTTCTGGTCAGCTATTCTGTTACCTTGTCTTATCTACACCTTCTCCTTTGTTAGCTCTTGCCCCACCCCAGCTTTACTTGCTTATAACCTTTTACATTTCTAACATTTGCCAGTTCTGAAGAAGGGTGACTGACCTGAAACGTTAACTCTGCTTCTCTCTCCACAGATGCTGCCAGACCTGCTGAGTATTTCCAGCATTTCTTGTTTTTATTTCAGATTTCCAGCATCTGCAGTATTTTGCTTTTATTATAACTAGGACCCATGCGGGTACCCATAGCAACACCTTTTATTTTAAGGAAGTGAGTGGAGTTGAAGGAGAAGTTGTTCATTGTGAGAACAAGTTCAGCCAGGCAGAGGAGGGTAGTGGCGGATGGGGACTGATTGGGCCTCTGTTCAAGGAATAAACAGAGAGCCCTCAACCTGTCCTGGTGGGGGATGGAGGTGCAGAGAGTTTGGTCGTCCATAGTTAAGAGGGGGCGGGTAGGGCCAGGAAACTGGAAATTGTCAAAATGATGTAGGGCGTCAAGAGTCACGGATGTAGGTAGGAAGAGACTGGACCAGGGGAGAAAAGATAGAGTCAAGATGGGAAGAAATAAGTTCAGTGGGGCAGGAACAGGCTGAAACAATGGGTCTGCCGGGACAGTCCTATTTGTGGATTTTGGGAAAGATACAAGACTATTGGAGAATTGACAGTGGAATTAGACTTGGATTGCTCTAGTAAAGAGCCATCACAGTCATGATGGGCTGAATGTTCTGCTTTTGTGCTGTAAATTTCAATGGCTGTTTACAATTCCCACCCATCTCTCACCTTTATGCAGTTTACCCCAGACTTTTCCCTCATGACCTCTCTCCACTGACTTTTCATAAGACATCCATTACAATGCAAAAATTCCCTAAACTATCTGATTTATACCCGTTTACATCCACCACAGTTCCCACATCTCTGCATCTCCTTTGACAACAGAATCCCAATAGTGCCCAAGATCCTCTCTGTATTTGCCACATCAACTTCCAGCATCCACCTGACTCTTGGTGGTGGGATTACATCTTTCATTCACCACAAACCCCCCCCCACCAACTTGCAAAAGGACTATTCTCTCCAGAATACTCTTGTTCATTCTTCCAGTCTCCCACTGTCCCGTAACCATAGCAACACAACAGTATTCACACCTATTCTCACATCATTGCCCAAAACCTCAACCTCCATCAGTGAGGCAGCAATTGATTTATACTTCTTACAACCTGATGTACTGTATTCACTGCTTATGGTGCATTCTCATGTACATTGGGAAGACCAAAGAACTCCATTCTACCTATAAATGTGAACCTGACCTCCCTGTGGCTTGCCTATTTTAATCACCCCTCTCACTTTGACATCACAGTCTGTCCAACCTAAAATCAATGTAAGCTTTGGGAACAGAATCTCACCTTATGTCTGTGTACTCTGCAGTTCTTTGGTTTGAACAATGGGGTAGTTTTCGCTTTGGGCACAATCTGTGATCCAGTCGCAATTGTGCTGCTTTTCTGAAGTTATGGTCAAGTTTGCACTCAAACTCATTGCATATGCACAAACACACAATCTTTCATGAACCAGTGCAATTGGAGATTTTAGAATATAATTGTTTATTTTTTCCCCTTGTATTAAAAAATACTTGATATGTTTAAGAGTGGCAAACTGGTGTAGTTTTATTAACACAGCTGAAAATGGGTTTATCACAAAGAATAAGCATTTTAATAACTATCTACTCCAAATCTTAAGTAACCTGATTTTAAATACCTGGAAATGACTTTTTAAAAACTAAACAGAGCCATTTACTAGTTTCAGTGTACATTAGTCGGTTTCTTAGTAAATAATTTTTTAATATTTAAAAATGTTTTAAATGTGGCTACTAGTTTTTGTGCGCAAAACAGCTTAATTTGAAGAGTCTCCTCGAAAGCCCGAAAATGGGCACAATTGTCAGAATCTCTCCATGATCAATTCAATCTAGGGGCATGACCAACTTCCAGGCTGATGTTTTTGAACCAGTGTTAAAAGATCGTGGAAACTTATTGTGCAGGATGTAATTTGCACTTAACATTCCTCAATCTGTAACACTGCTTTGGCCAATTTTGAGAGAACTGAAATAGTAAAACCAGTTCAAACTAGTGGAGACTCTGCCCCATTAACTTAGGACCTATATATCTTTCCTCGTCCCACCTTTTGTTTCACAGGAGTTGGTGCTGAGGAGCATGGGAGGCTGACATTGTGGGTGTAGATTCATAATCAAAACATGGGGTGCAGGTTGTCCATGCCAAGGACACTGACCCATTTTTGCAATTTTCAAGATTGGCATATTGACTGCACATTTAGTAAGATCTCTATTATAATTTCTGAAATCTTGCATCCACCACCTTTCTTAACCTTTTTCCTTGTGTGCACCTTGTCACTGTCTTTTATAAAAATTCATTAATGAGATGTGGGCATCACTGGCAAGACCAGCATTTATTCCCCAGGCCTAACTGCCCCTGAGAAGGTGATGGTGAGCCACATTCTTGAATCGCTGAGTCCATGTGGCGAAGGTACACCCACAGTGCTGTTAGGGAGGGAAATTTAGCTACTTGCATCATGTTTTGTACTTTTCAATGCCCCTCAATGATCATCTTTTCCATCAGCTCCACTTTCTATTGCGCAGTTTGCAAGTTATTCAACCCATGAGCTTTCTTTCTGTGACTGGACTAAGTTATTTCTTCCCTTCTGCTTATTTCCACAACCACATTAAAATGCTAATCATTGCTTTTAGTGTTGATGAAAGATTGCACATGAAACATTAATCAAACTTTTTTCTCCAACAGATGCCAACAGAACTGTCACATATTTCCACATTTTCTGTTACATACTTAATTGCAGGTCGCAATTGAGTTACAGGCTAATTTTACAACCTTTAGGTGGTTCACAAAATGTCCTTTTGCCCATTCTTCCAAATATTTTCTTATATCTGATTCATACCTTTACGTTGTGATTTTCTCCCCCAACATAAATGTAATTTTCACTGCTCCTCCTTCATAATGCACAGGTTTGCAGAGAACCAGTGCAAGTTCTATGTCAAGTGTGCATGGGCTGAGTTGATGAAAAAAACAAAATAAATCAGCAGCAAACTGCAAATATATGAAGCAGGAAACAAGTGAACTAATGTAATCCTGATTTTCTAGTAATAATTTGAACAGAAAACGAACAACCCTATTTCATTAACATTGCTAAAATTTAAGTTTAAAGGTTAACACTCTTCCCAGGACATGAATTAATACATTATCAGAATCAGTCACTTCAACATATGTGACATACCAACTGTGTATTTATATTGGAAATCACAAATTCAACACAGCTGGCTGATTAAAATCATACGTTCTTATTCAATGGTGAAACATATGAAAAAAAAATAGAAGATCCAAGATATCAAAAACAAATCATTCAATATTTGTGTTGAGTTTAGTACAAGTATAGCACCAGCTTAAACAAGCAAAAATTGTCACCAATAATAGTTAAGTCTGTACAAAAAGAATTTACAGTTTACTGCATACAATCTACAAACTGATCATTTATCAAATTTACAAGATTAATATTAAATCACATCAAATCTATCTAAATGAAAATCAGTGATAAGAAAAAGTGAATGTGCAACACAGAACCATTTTCCATTTATCTTACATATCCATGATTAACGTAATTGTTTACCCTGAGGCCTTTGGAAAAATATTGGGAAGGATGGGAGAGAGAAGGAAATAATTTATTTTCTCAAACCAAAAGTTTTTTTTTTCCTTTTTAAAGAAAGCTCCAGCCTTTAATACAACTTATTTAATACACAGAACACTCCTAGCTCGAACTCCATTTTATCATTCCATCTCAAAAGTAAAAACAGAATTCAAACTGGATGTTTTATCTTACCTGAGGGCAGCCATTAAGTACTTCAGAAAGACTGATAGCCTTATGTTACCAGATGATGCCAGGTTATTTTCCCCTGGCTACAAAATAAACTAGAACTCTGTTCTGTTGTGTGCTTGTGTGTGTTTTGCATAAAGAACAGATCTTCAGATTAAAAAGACTTGCTTTTATATACTGTATTAACTTATGTTTCAAATGTCTCAAAGTGCCTTGAATATAATGAATTACTTCAATAATGCAGGAACATTATAAATGTTGCACACAACAGGATTCCACAAACATCAATGAGATGACCAATGTTTGTTGAGGATGTTGGTTGGTTGTCTGAATAGTGTCATGGGATATTTAACATCGTCCTGAATAGGCAGTGTCTCCATTTACTGACTCAAAAGATGTTTCTGAGAATCCATCTTTTATTGTTTCTCAAAACTCTGCCTTGGTGTGCTTCCTGAGGTTTAACCTATTTTAAGCAATATAAAGAGTAAACTACTTTGGTTTAATCACTAGCAAAATGTAAAATCTAAAATATTGAAATTGCATTCGAGTGCAACTGAAAGAATTAAACAGTGGAAGAATATACAACAAACTTCAGTGTATTAATATAAGTGGTTTAGAGCTCGGAGTTTCTTTAACAAGTTCCAAAATTAAAAACGCACAAACTGCTAATCAATATTTTCCAAAGAAAAAAGTATTACCATAATTTTACACACAAGCTACCCTCCCACAGCATAAAGAATTTGCCTTGGTGAATGAATTCACATTCATATCGGCAAATATTTTGTGTTCCGTTCAGTGCTCCAAAAATCCATAAATTTTGGTACAAAAAGCAATTAAATAAGGAATACGTATACTTGGTGTCAAGTGTGATATATTTTGATCTGGGTTTTTAAAATTAAAATGCATAGTTTTGTCAGTCAGTCAGCATCTTCAAAACAACAATCCTCTGAAACTGAAGCAATACATTAAGATTACATTTTCCATTAGGCAATTACGTAGGTGTTAATGCACACAATCCTTTCGGATTCAGGCTCTATATGGTTTTTATTTTCTGTTCGTTTCCACACAGAGTTGAAAAATGTACTTTCTTGGATACTGCTCTTGACCAATGTGCACTGAAATTCAAGAGTGTTTGTTACAAAGGTAGCAGCATAGTGCTAACTTTCCTGTGACTACCTGAACCAAAACTGGTTTGCCCATTCATTTAAAATTACAATTCTTCAACCCTCTCTTAACATGCATACATACACAACCATCCCTTCACGGATCACTTTTCTTTCTCCTGATTTTCTACTTTTCTCTCTCATTTTTTTTGCCTTTTCTCGTTAATTTTCCATAATTACTGTCTACTATTGGCAGGAAGTAGGAACATAATGAAAGTAAGATTCCAATTCAAGAAGAGATTTTTCATTTTTGACTCAACAAAATCTGAATGTTTACCGGTGGGTTTTTTTGATCCCAAATAATATGTTCATTTTCAAACCACTTTTGCAAAGAAAGAAAATCCTCTCTGCCTTTAACTCTGCTGTCAAAACAAAACACAGATGCATATTCAGATCATCAATCCTTTTAAAAATGAATGCTTTTCTTACAACTAAAAAGATGGTTTAAATTGAGCTGCAATTATACAAATAGGAAAATAGTTGTTGCAGTGTATATATTATTTGTATAAAGTTTTTAAAAAAGCTTAATTTTCAACTTGTATTAATCTACATCAGCTGAATGTGATGCACAATGCAGAAGCTCCACCTAATTTATCCTTTTGGAAATGACTCACAAGCCAATTCTTAAGTGACTCAATATCATTTACGTTACTGCGTACTCGTTAATTTTTTCTCCTCTTTTGGTACAAAAAAGTTCCAGTGCAGCAGAATTTAAGATACTTGATCTGCGCACTGAGTCACAAATAGTCCCAACTTCAGTACTGTCATCCAAAAACCACGACTCCTAAATTTGAGGTAAATTCCATGGGCTAATTAGGATTAGCATAATTCAATTGATTTAGCATCATTTCCTTTCTCCAATTTGTTTTTTAGGTCATGCCTGCAGATGTGAAGATTCAATCAGCTCATTCCTCTAGTCACAAATTCTCCCTCAATATAAATAAATCAGCTGGTTTATGCTACCACTATAAACTACAGATATTTATTACACACAGCAGTCTATACAGTGGAAATAAATCCATTGTGCTAAATAAATAATTGATAGCAAACAAGTGAGGGACTAAAATTTACTATGTTTAAAGGTTTGCAAAAATTACTTTTCAAAAGCACAGCTTGTTATTAATTTTGTCTCTTGGATAATTAACATAACTGCAGTGTTACAAACTGTCAGACTTGCTGATCACAATATACAATATAAACTTTGTTTATGGATTAGACACAGAACAGCCTTAAACTACTGAATGCTATGTTCCACTGAAATCAGTGGTGGGCAAATCCTCACAAGTCCCAATTCTTGGCATTATCATATTCCTAAATCGTGCTTAGTCCCAAGAGTTTCAAAATTGTCACATTCCAGACAGAAGAGATTCAATTCAATCAGTTGTTTTGGTGCACCCCAATTTGAACTTAAAACATTTGTCAATATCAAATGTAAAATTACAGCTAAAGACAGTACCCTAAAGTGTAATAAACAAGTTTTCTTCACAGAATAAAAATCACAATTCATACACTCATTTGCTTGATCCTAATTCATAGACTTAAATATTTAATTCACAAATGCTTTTAAATATTTCCTTTATCACCCTTCGAAGAATCAAATTGTTTTAATAAGCTCAAATGACGAAAGTAACTGGTAGAATCTCCAAGAAATTTTGCAATTTGCATTTCAGAATAATTGTCCTGTACACACTGGAGTAACCATAATATTGTAAATGTACTCTGTCATCACACATCTTTGGTAGCAATGGTTACTGAAATCTAAAGTTGAGGACGAAGGATTATTGTCCAGCTTTGAACAGAAATCTTAACTTACCAGCTGTGGCCTGAATTATAATAGCACTAGCATTGACAACTAAGAAATTTGCTTCATAAAATTATCCGTTTTTAAACTTAGTCCACACCAATATGCACCAACACTTTTGAAAAGTGAGACACTCTTAATTTGCAGTACTGTACAATGCTGACTCATTAAGAAATTAAGTGAAGGGCCAAGACAGCAAATTAGATTCTATTAAAGATTAGCAGTTCACTTCTGTACCAATGTTAGTACCCCAATGAGCTCAAAAAGTGACCGCTGCAATGCTACACTTACTGATTGGTGTGGCCTGGTGCTTATTAACAAGGAAAACATAATCATATTCTAGTTACAGATCTAATATGTAGAGAACAATGAGGAAGTTACATGTCCATAATATCAGTTGGCGGAAAGGGGGTGGAAGCCTAAAAGTGGGAAGAGCATTAAAACGTCCCAAGAAAATAAAAACAACCATGGTTAAACTGCAAGGAAAACTCTGTTGGTTGGGATGATCTATGAAACTGCACTACTTCTTGAGAAAAAATAGGCTGTAAAAGGAACTGTAAAAAATAGCATCTTATGCAGATCTGACATCAAAGGGGCCTCAAACTTTTACACTGCAGTTTCTGTACTTACATTTAAAGTCAAGGTAAAATTTCTCTGCAACAGCCACAATTCTCAATGTGCCCTCCTGTTTACAAACATGAAAAATTACATCAATACCACCCTGTAACAGTATGAAGAGTCAAGAATGCATAAAGGGTTACTTAACATAATTCCAAAATTATGTTAAACTATCTAAATTTTCTATAAGACTGCTTCTAATATTAAAAGGGAAATGTGTTCTTCAGAATCCTAAAAGCAATAAAGGGACATATGCATACACTTAAGCTATCAGTTAGCTTTTGTTTGGTTTTAGAATTGCTAGTCGGATAGGCAGGAAACAGACACTTTGTGTTAACCTTCTCCTGTAACATCATGATATTATCAATGAAAGAACCAACACAAATCGACACAGAATACCAGAGACACTAGTGGAAGCAGAGAACATTAAATGTTTTAAAATGGAAAAAGTATTTGAAAGGGGGATATAAGGAAAAGGAGGGGGAATGGGACTAAGTGTATAGCTTTTTCAGAGAGCCAAAAGAGGCAAGATGGGCCAAATGGCCTCATTTGGTGTTGTAATCAAAAGGTTCAACAAGTCCAGATCAAACCTGGGACTTTTATCTGTATGGTGGAGTCCAGACATTTCCCATTATACCACATACATTGTCCCAGTCCTCTTATCTGTAGGCAGAATTTATTGTTAAAAGATCCCATGCACACCATTGCTCCAGAGTGCCTCTGATCAATTCTAAATCACAATACACTGCAACAAACTCCCTCTATAGCTTAATGAAGAAAAGTTGCATCTGATGTGGCACTGAGTTTAGTTGTTTAGATCAGGGGGTCCCAAGTTTAATTTGTGCTGAATTACTTGATCTCAGCCAGGACAACCGTGGGAGAAAAGAAAATTCAGCCAGCAGTCCAATTTCTGATCACTTCCAGCAACGCCAACTGAAAACAAATGTGAATGCCTGGCTGACAGTAAGGTCAGGCTCAGCTTTGATGTGCTGCAAAGGCCCACATATGAAGTCTGGCCACACCCTCAAGGTACTAGAAAGATGCCAGAGCCTATGGAACAATACACTAGGATCTTCAGATTAGGACAGGAGAAAACCTGCATGAAAAAAGATGACAAGGAAATGTTGGAAACAGTCTTCCATAATGCAAAACAAAATAAAGGGAACTATTTAAACGGAACACAATTCCCCTTTAAATTACTGCTTTCATTTGTTTTCTTCAATGCTGCAGTCAATAAAGAAATTAGCATTGCAGTTGCCTTATTCAGTTAAGTGGGTGTGTATACAATGCCTTTATGGAAATTTTGGTGGCAAAAAGCAAAATATAACTGGATGTAGCCATATATCGAAGAAATCCAGTTTACCCAAGAAAATTTCATTCTCATTAGATGTGTGCCCATTGATATTAATAGTAGATGGCAGCTATCAACAGGATCGAACTGCTTTCATTTCAGCCAGTGGTATCTCTTTTCTATAATAGCTTTCTGAGACTGGGCTCATGATTTCAGTCTCACTATTATAAAATGGTTGTTCATTTCTCAATAGAGGAAGCCCAGCTTTCTCAAATCAACCTCGGCTCCAAAAGAAAGAGCATCTTTTGATAGGATGACACTGGGGGGGGGGGGGAAACTAACAGATTTTATCAAATATAAAATCAGGAAATAAGTTACTAATACAACTGTAGCTTAACAGTTTTAGAAACTTAATAAAAGCAACTATCTGCCTTTCCTTAATATGCCAACCCCTTGAACCACACCACTATCAGCAGCTATGGAGTAGATCATGGTTGCAGCTCTAGCTGCAGTGCGTTTGTTGAGAGGGAGAAAAAAAATCAAGCAACTTTCTGGCTTCTACATAGGGTTTATGGTTTTTTACTTCTACTGTGCCCATCTTTCAAAATGCCTAGATTGAAGTAACACCCCAAAATTCTCATAATTGAACACTAGTTATGCATACCATGTCTGTTGAAGCTGTTCCACTTTAAGACTGTACCAAATCATTTAGGTATAATTAAATAAATTGTCAGTTATTAGATACTGATCTATCTCCATATTATGCTTATTTAATTTGAAGTGGCGCACAAGCAGAGATAGCCCAGTTTGATCAAATAATCCTCCTCTTCTCCATCCCCAGCAATTTCAATTTTCACATTGGATCTGTAGCACTACAGATCCCATTACCCAAGGGAGAGAAGAAAATATACTAAAATGCCTTGTTTTTAAACATAAGTGCAAATTAAAGAGAGATGCAAACATATAAACATTATGGTAGCAGCCCACCATCTTTCTCAGAGTTAACAAAGGGCAGAGTTAATACAGATAAACTGAAGGTCCAAGGTTTAAAGTTTTTTCTGTAAAAAAATTATGAAATGGTATTTTCTTAATGTAGTGTACAAAGAGATTATAAATCAAGAATGCCAGGGGAGGAGCATGCAATTTCTACATTAAAAAGGTCATAAGGAAGGTGACAAGCCTTTTATAAATATTTCACACTCATTTAAGACTGACAGCATTGCTTTTTCCTCTCCTTTAAAAAGGAAGAAAGTAGGATTTTGGTAAATCAGAATTCAGTTACACTGGTGACTAGTTTATTCAGTAAGAACCAGACATAGTCTGCTTTATAACAAGAAAATTATCATTTAAAATGCATGCATTCAGCTGCTTTCTCGCAGTTCTCAGAAATAAGATTTATATAGCATGGTCTTCATTAACGATGCCAAACAGTGATTTTTTTTTTAAACTCTAAAATCAGCAGTTATTTACTTAAGCTGCAATTAATTTTGCTGTTTATTTCCCCTTGAGCTGCAATTAGATTGTATGTTGGCATTATTCATTTTAAAAAGCACAAAAATCTTTCAAAAAACTTCAGTCACTAGCACCTACACAATACAATTAGATGGGTTTTCTTATCTGAAAAGCTGAAACTTGAAAATGCATAGGGGAAAAAAAACCCTCATAAGTTGAATTTCAGACCCCATCCTTTCAGAAGTTTCAAACTCCAATCAGTCCTCCATCACTGATTTACAAGATGATGATTAAAGCCCAACCGCAATACTGCGTGCGGTTTAGTTCAACTATCACAGAAAGGATATTATTGCCAAGAAAGTAGATAGGTGAGCAAAGATCCTGAGTGAAGGAATTTAAGTTACAAGAAAAGGCGAAAGAAATTGAAACCATTTTCTTTGGATAAAAGCATAATTTAAGTGACCCAAGTGGAATTTGCAAGACTGCAAATGGAAATTGACAAACTGATCCAGTCAAATGCTCCACCTTGGTAAAGGAATACTAGAGGACAAATTTAAAATGAGCAATTAGAAGGAACAACATGCAGAAAGAACTGTTTCACCCAAAGGGTTACATAAGTTGCAGATCAATCATCAGGAAAGGCTGGGTGAAGCATACAGTATAAATGGATTCAATAAACAACTGGATGAGCTTTTTTTTTTAAAAAAAAGAAATACATTGAAAAGACAGGTAAACACAGAAATTATATGTTTGTTTGGACATAATGGCCTTCTCCTGTTACTAGAAATGCTGTGTGCTCTCAAACTGAATTTTGTTTTGTATCTCAGTCAGGGAAACAATCTCCTCCACTCCTGTACAAAAGATGTACATCAAACCACACACTTCTACATTTTCGCACAATAATTTTCCAAATAGATTCTGGGGAAAAGAAATTGCAATTTCAATCCCAGTTATTATACAGAATTGCCCATCACTGACTCCAATGTACTTCTCGTCATTACTGTTATGAAACCACTCTTACTACAATTAAAATAATAATTTTCCAATGTTCATAGCTATCAGCAAAATATGGAAAATTTAGTGTTTTGTTGCCAATCCATAATCATTGCAATTCAGATCAAATTCGTAGGGTTTGTTTATACAGTGAACAACCATAGTTATACTTTTCAGTTTTATAACATAATGGTTTAAGTGCCAGCTAGTCATTGTCTAATATGACATATGTCTCACTAGCCCCAGCATCTTCCCACTGCTCTCTATCCATCTCCCCTCCTCCTTCTTCATCGGCTACATCTTCATCAACCATTCTCTCATTTTCTTCCTGCTCCAGTCCTCCTGGTTGTTCTTGTTCTTCCTGCTGTTCCTTAAAAAATTCTGGATCAACCATCAGGTCCATGCCATCATGGTCACCTTTTGGCTGTCTATCACCCCCAGAACAATCCAAACATACTCCATAACGTCGAGATCCATGCCTAATTCCAACACTGGCTGCCAGAGTGAAGAATTTTTTACAAACCATACACTTGTACTTTTTATCCTTCTTGTGTACCTGAAGAAAAACAAACAAATCAGGCAATATTGATGTGAAATACATTTCTACAAGAACAGAAAATAACATTGCAAATCCTGCTGTTAGCAATTTTTTTCTGCTTAAGCTAGTGGTTGAAGTAATGACTGCTAGTGCACCATAACATTATTCAGCGATTCTACAGAATATAAAAATGTATGCTTTCACAAAGAGAAAATTGCTGAATTTGTTGGACAGTTTGCGAAGAAGTTGGAATCCTGATAATGGCTCAGTTGAGAATCTTTCAAGTCTACAATGAACCCTTGTTCATGTCCACATATTTCAGTCCAAGGACTTTCAGCTGAGGTTATTGAATTACAGATGTCATCTTAAAGGTGACAGAAGCACTGTGTAAAAGGAGTGCTAGAAATTAGAATGCTCTCCCTGTTGACACTGAGAGCTTACTAATTCCACATCCTTAAAAAATGGTTTTGTTTACCACACCAACCTGAAAAGTAACTTAAGTTCAAAACATTTGCTTACTAGCCAGTAAGCAGGGGCAGTTGAAGACAGTGGAACACTCAGGGTTACTGCAGCTGTTTTCAGAAATGGAAGCTGTGCTACATCCAATTTACCATACAATGCAAGGTGAACAAGAACCTAGAAAACACAACAACCTGCACTTACCTAGCATCTTAAACATAGGAAAACACCACAAATTACTTCAGAGATGTTATCATAATAAATGGACACCGAGTCAAGAATTATTAGGATATCATTTGCAATTCCGATTGGGGCTTGTTTCAGTGATGTGGCAGTAATGAAAACCTGATCAGAGCAATTCAAGCATGGAGTGGGGAAAGATAGGCAAAGATTTGGGAGGCTGCATGTTCAAGGACTTCAGGAAAGAGGAGGAGGTTAGAGATGGGGAGTGGTTTACAAGGACTGAGGGGTTAAGCATAGCTTTTTTAAGGAGGGTATAATGAATGGTTTTGATGGTAAGTCACTGCTAGAGAAGCCACTTATAGCGTCAGCCAACATCAGTGTCAGGAATGGAAGCTGAATGGTCAGCAGTTTAATGGAAATGAGGTCAAAGGAACTTGCAGAGCACATGTAGGGAGACTGGACAGAAATAAAAGAAATGGTTCAGGCTAGGGCAGAAGGGAACTTGGGGAGAATTTTGGCTTGGTGGGCAACAGGAAGGGAAAGCAGCAGATGCAGTTGAATAGGTGATCAATCTTACTGGCTAGAGCATGAAATTTAACTATTTTTTGTGCAATGCCGGGAAGAGACATTCAAATGCATAATATTCATTCTTTTGTCCTTAACGCACAATCTGGAATCTCCATTTCCCGCATATAAAAGCCACCCTTTTAAGAAATTAATACCCAACTTAGTCAGTTGCCATCAGCCTCAGCTCAGTGGTAGCACTCTCGCCTCTGAGTCAGGAAGTTGTGGGTTCAAATCCCAATCTAGAGATTTGAACACATAATCTGGGCCAACACTTCAGTGTAGTACTGAGGGAGTGCTGCATGGTCAGAAGTGCTTTTTTTCCAGATGAGAAGTTAAACCGAGGCCATGTCCCCCCTCTCAGTTGTACTATTTGAAGAGTAGGGGGAGGGGGGGGGGGAATTTTCCTGGTGTCCTGGACAACATTTATTTAACTGCTGGTTGTGGGATCTTGCTGTGTCTAAATTGGCTAGTGCTATATAAATGCAAGTTTGTTCCTTAACTCATTTGATGACTCAGTAGGTAAATGCTTCCTGTAGCTAAGATGGTTCGAAGTCAGGTGCCTAGTTCACAATGAGTTAACAGATCTCAGTTGATGGTGGAAATACAATTGCACGGATGTCTCCTTGTTGAGAAAAAGTGACCAGAATCTCTGCTCCTGATCATTCTCCAATGACTCCATATTAGAAATTGCATATGTGGCCATCTCTCCTTCGTGGCTGACAAACACGCTTTAAAGCCAACTACCGAGTCTTTGATCTTCTATTTGTCTCAACACTTGTTGCTGTGCTTGATTTGCTCAACCATTTCCTCATCACCTTTGAAGCCCTTAACAGCAAAACTTTTATTTTTTTCCCATCCTGGCTGTTCCCCGAATAAGGCACCCTATCTTTCTTTCCTTAACTCCAAGTGGTATAGACATGGGCGGCGCAGTGGCCCGGGTTCGATTCTGGGCACTGCCTGTGCGGAGTTTGCAAGTTCTCCCTGTGACCGTGTGGGTTTTCGCCGGGTGCTCCGGTTTCCTCCCACAGCCAAAGACTTGCAGGTTTATAGGTAAATTGGCCATTATAAATTGCCCCTAGTATAGATAAGTGGTAGGGGAATTGAGGAAAGGTGGGGATGAGAGGGTAATGGGATTAATGTAGGATTAGTATAAATGGGTGGTTGATGGTCGGCACAGACTTGGTGGGCCGAAGGGCCTGTTTCAGTGCTGTATCTCTAAATAATAAAATTAATAAATAATGAGGGTATCCGACACACAACTGCTATAGTCATCTAAACCATAGGAGACATTATTGGGTCTCACTCTGCTGTGCCAAAACCTTCCACTAATACATTTTCCTGGAAAACAAAGATAATCCTCAACTCCCTTACTCCACTACCAACAGTCTCTTTTAACCACTTTGTCCTTTACCCTCAATTTGAACAAGTGCAAAGAACTCATGTACTACCCTGTCATGGACTGTCTTGTTTTTAAATTATATTGAATAGCAATACAACTGCTGCCTACTATAAATTAAATATATATCCCATTCTCCCCACCCACTACCAATTTGTCACTACATAAAGTACACTCACTGACTCGAAGAAAAAAGACAGACATGATTTTATGCCAAACAAACTTATGCCCAATTTGAAGTATAAGACTCTAAAAATCTTCAAACACAGAAGTACAATTCTTGAAAACAGCAATTATACTGACCAAGGAATGTCTCTTTACATGTTCCCTTCGCGTGAACAACTTCCCACAGATGTCACAAGCAAAGGACCGCACTCCAGTATGTATTAACTGATGCCGCTTCAATGTGCGTCGATACTTGGCAATGTAATTACAATGCGGGCATTTGAATTTGTTTTGACTACCAATAGAAGCATCACCTAGCAGACAAAGAATTCATAAGTTTATTTGCAACATCTGTTAAAGCTTTGAACAATACAATATCAATAACTGAAAATAAAGTAAGATATAGGCAAGAATGAAAATACTTTATTGATGCACATAAATAGAAAAGTGTATTTAGATATGCACAACTTAAAGTTCTCTAAATTCGGATAGCTCTAAAGACCTAAACATCACTTTGCACACAGCATAAAAAGTATGCAATAGACATACAATTCAGTCAATTGCAACAGACCCCAGTTATTCTTTGTATATACACTACATTTAGGGAACCTAGTGCCTTCAATGGGTTTAAGCAGACTATTCTCTATATATGGTAGACTTTACAAGCAATGTGTTTAAACTGCTCTTGCTATAGAATGGACTGAAAAAAGTAGAAATTTTAGCAATTTTTGCATGCCTTTTCTTTTAAACTTTGACATATAGCTTGTGGAAGTCTGTGGTAAAACACACTTTTGTAATACTTACGTTTTAATTACTTTGAAGTGGATCTGACACTTACACCCTCTCCCAGCAAAACAAAGTGTCATAACTCAGAAAAACGCTGTTAGCGGTGGAATTGATTGACAACTGAATCTACAAAGTGGACTGACTTGACAGATTTTGTGGGTGGTTGTCTTTCAGGAGCAGAGGTTTTAGTGCCTGTTAAACTACTGCACCTTTGTGGAATGCTGTTCCAAACATCATGCTCATAGCTAATTCTATGTGACCTGGGAGTGAAGGAGTAACATCTTGATCCAGATCATTAGATCTCTACATGAGGAAACAAGATTTGATAATCTTCTATCATCTTTCAACAATCAGTCTAGACCAGCTTTACATTTCCAAAAATGTCATGCAACAACAGATCTTGCTGTATGGAAGGTTAACTGAACTAATGCTGCTGTGCATTGCAAATTAACAGAGTGATCGCAGCATCTGGAGCCAGCAAATACTGCATTATAATTACAAGGACAATTGCAGCCCGTTTCAATTGCAGAAACGTTCAGGCAAGTTCTATCTGCAACAAATACACAATACTCTTTCAAGCATACCAATGTTTTATTATTAGTTTTATTCATGAGCAGAAGTGAGTGAAGACAGGACAATTCCAATTCATGCACAAAATTTCAGTGCAAGAACTATCTTCGGTTTCCAGTATTGAAATTAAACCATTCATTGGTCAATAATGGGATGAACATTTAGATAGTAATGAATTTTATAGCATTCCTCCCACTTCGTCCCAATTAGTCAAAACTGTTTTTTCCCCACTGGATTCTGAATAAGGTTATTACTCCATCAATGAAAAAAGTCTGCAACTGCACTTAATGAGTTTCAGCCAGTGGTTTCCATTTCAACGTAGCTAAATTCCAGAGTCAGTACGCCAATCTGTTCACAGGCAAGTTTTTCCATTTAGATCCAGCTGTGCCAACTACAAAAATGCAGACATTTTGCATCATCTGTTAAAATGTTATCTGAATACCTTGCCTTCTACAGATCGCTTCACTTCTTGAAAGATGCAAACGAAACTTAACCTTCACCGAATAGACTGTTACGAATTAGCTGCCCAGATGCAACTTTTCAAATCTATTACTTAAACATTGATCTAAAAATCTGCTTTTAGTATAAAATTGCTTCTTGCAGAAATTATAGCAGAGGCCCATAATGCCCATTATCAGCTTTTCAGGAGCTAACTACTGTAACCATTTTCTTGCCGTTTCCAAGTATTATTTATTCATCTTTTTCAACGACTGATCCAATTTTCTTTTAAATGCCATCTTGACTTGCAGTAGCATCATCAAAAATATTCTCTAATTTACTCCACCATGATAATCTTCAGTCTCAGATATGACCACCAGAAGAAACAATCTTCCACTGTTTACTCTGTCCAGAAATCATTCATCATTTTGAAAACCTCTACTAGTCTGTCCAGTGAAGAATTTTATTTTTCCATCCTTTCTTTAATAACTATAATCTCTCATTCCTGGCATCAATTTGGTGAAGCTTTGCTAAAACATTTCAAGGTTCTAATATCCTTCCTAAAATTAGCATGCAACGCTACAGGAATAGCCCAACCAATATTTTGTACAAATTCAATATTAATGTCCTTTCTTTTATAGTCAATATCCACAAGTACTAAACTCAGAAGCCCATTGGCATTTTTATGGCCTTTTCTAATACACTCCCACCTTTAAAGATCCATGTATCTCCAGCCCAAGAACTCTCCTCCTTTATTTGGTTAAAAGAATCACAACAACTTCTTGTTGTTAGGCGTCAGCTGTGGCTCAGCTGGTAGCACTCTCACCTGAGTCAAAAGGTTGTGGGCTCTAGTCCCACTCCAGGACTTGAGCACAAAAATCATGGCTAGCACTCGAGTGCAATACTGAGGGAGTTCTGCACTTATTGGGAAAAGATGTTAAACCGAGGCCACATCTGCCTTCTCAGTTAAATATAAAAGATCCCATTGCATTAAGAACAGTAGGGGAGCTATCCCCAGTGTCCTGGCCAATATTTATTCCTGAATCAACATCACAACAACAGATTATCTGGTCACTCTCACACTGCTGTTTGTGGAAGCTTGCTGTGTGCAAATTGGCTGCCGTGTTTCCTACATTACATCCAATGAAGTGTAGTCACTGTTGTAAAGCACTTTGGGACATCGTGAAAGGCGCTATATAAATACAAGTCTTTTGTATATTTATATAGAACCTTTAATACAATAAATTGCCCAAAGGCACTTCATGGTAGCGTTCTTAAGCAAAATCTGAGACCGAGCCACATTTGGAGATGTTCGGGCAGATTGTCAAAAGCTTGGTCAAAGAGGTAGGTTTTAAGGAACATCCAAAAAGGGGGAAAAAGAGGTAGAGGCACCAAGATATTTACGGAAGGAATTCAACAAGAGTCTGGGGCCCAGGCAACTGAAGGCACAGCCACCAATGGTGGAGCAATTAAAATTGGAGATAATCAAGAGGCCAGAACCAGAGGTGCCCAGATATCTTGGTGGTGATTACAAAAATAGGGAGGGGCAAGCCATGGAGGGGTTTGAAAATAGATGACTATTTTAAAATTGAGGCATTGCTTAACTGGGAGCCAATATAGGTAAGCAAGCATAGGAGTGATAGGTGAATGGAACATGGTGCGAGTTATGTCACAGGCGACAGAGATTTGGATGATCTCAAGTTTACAAAGGGTAGAATACGGGATGCCAGCCAGAGGTGCATTGGAATAGTCACATCTAGAGGTAACAAAGGCATGCTTAAGGGTTTCAGCAGCTGATGAGCTGAGGAGCAGAGTCAGGCAGTGTTATGGAGGTGGAAATAGGTGGCCTTAGCGATGGGGTCAAATATAACACCAAGGTTGCGAGCAGTCTAGTTCAGCCTCAGACAACTGACAGGGAGAGGGATGGAGACCCTGGTGTCTAGGGAATGAAGTTTGCAACAGGGACTGAAGACAATGGCTTCAGTCTTGCAAATATTTAGTTGGAGGAAATTTCTGCTCATCCAGTACTGGATGTTGGAGAAGCAGCCTGACAATTTACAGACAGTGGAGGGATCAAGAGATATCGAGGTGAGATAGAACTGTATGTTGTCAGTGTACATGTGGAAACTGATGCTGTGTTTTCCAATGAGTCACTGAGATAAAATCAGAGGGGGCCAAGGATAGATCCTTGGGCGATACCAGAGGTAATTGTGCGAGAGTGAGAGAAGAAGCCACTGTAGATGATTCTCTGGCTACAATTAGATTGGCAAGAACGGAAACAGGCAAGTGTCGTCCCACCCAGCTGGACGACAGACAAGCATTGGTGGAGGATGGTGTGGCCAACTTTGTCAAAGGCTGCAGACAAGTCGAGAAGAGCAAGGAGGGATAGTTTACTTTTGTCACACTCACATAGGATACCAGCAGTTAAGGGAGACTTTCTTTTTCCAGAAATGTACTTCCATTTCTCTGCTTTAAACAGGAACTGCCACTGACCTTCCCACTCCAGTCATTTTTGTTTACCTGCAACTTATTTCCCCTCATTCCGCCATACCCACTAATTTGCTATCAGCAAACTTCATCATTCCTCTTGGGCTCATATCCAAATCATTTCTTTAAGTGGAAAGCAAAAGCACTCCAAGCATTGATCCCTAGGGTAAACCTCTAGCCACAATCTCACCAGTCTGAAAAACATTCATGTATTACTATTCTTCACTTTGTGTACTTTACCCTTCCTCTACCCATAGAATTACATGCCTTTTACTATCGTGTGCCTTAATTTCCTTAACAGGACACCAATGTGGCACCTCATCAAATGCCTTCTAGAAAATTCTATTACAGTTCGCACTGCATATCAACTTTTATTTTCCTTAAAAAAATCTTATAAGTTAGACCCAATAGTTTAATTAGCACATCTCTCATTCTTTCATCTCAGCCCCCAAAGACGTGCAGCTAGATTTTGGGCAATGACCCTCAGACAGCTGGAGAATTAATTTCATCTTTGCTGGAAATGAAGGAAAGAGCCTGGCAGTGGTCAGCAAATCTAGGCCAGGAGGAAGTGGGTTTGGGAGGAAATGGGGGCTGGGAACTGAAACTATAATACATTGCTACTCAAGGACAGATGGTTTTCCAGTCACTGTTGCATTGATCTGGAGCCACAGTCTCCAGTACTACTGACACATCTCAGAGCTGCTGTAACATGTGGGTGTGAGAAAACAGTGGTTGGAGACAGGTGGGAGCAAAGAACTAGGAGCAACAGGACACTAGTAGTTATAAGGAAGCACAGGCTGGACTAAAACACCAAGGAAAGGCTTTGCATTGAAGGAAACTGGAGATGTGCTGGAGGCAGAGTACCAGAAGTCACCAACAGGCCACCTGAGCAGGTTAGTAGTCAGACCGGCTGTAGAGTTGTGCCAAAATTATGAAACTGAATTCTGGTAGCTATTAAATGTGTCAATTGTCATATGGTTAATGAAGACCAGAGAGTCGGGAAAATGTACTTCGTATACTAAGGATACATTGCTCCCCGTAGACAAAATATTTTTAAGCGGATAGTAATCTGGAAAAGGAAAGAAATGCAAGAATCTTCACTTGTACCACGTTCTAATTTCTGTCTCCCCACACCCACCCCCCCAACCCCTCCCTCAATTCTCATTATTATAGAATTAGCAGTTAAAGTGCCATTGCCATGCATGACAATTGCTTGCCGATGCTGGTACAAAAGTGCATGCAAGTTTCTGAAATTTAAATAAACCAGGATGATAAAGTATAAATAATTGAATAAAAAAAATAAGTTGAGTACAGTCCAAATAAACTGTTAGCAAATAACTGAAAAATACAGTCTGCAAGGACAGCGTAGGCCCATGCATGCACAACCCTACCTGAACAAAAAAAAAAACACTGGACTCAAATGGAAATACTTCCCCATATCACATGCACAACTCAGCTGGATGGGAAAAACAAAAGTATTCTGGAGTAGTTTGAAATGCAAATGGCTGAATATAAGCAAAGGAGGACCAGGTAGCAAATGCAAGTTTCAAACTCAAAACACAAGCCAAGAGGAGGAGGGAGGTCTGTGCAGGGGTAAATTATGAATATGGGAACAGGAGTAGGCAATTCTGCTTCTCAAGCCTGTCCCCCCCCTCCCATTCAATGAGGTCAAGGCTGATCTGTATCTTAACTTCACACACCCACCTGAGCTCCATATCACTTTAGATTTTGCTTGGAAAAATCTATCGACCTCAGATTTAAAATTAATTACACTACCATCTACTGCTTTTTGAGTGTTCCACACTTTTCCTACCCATTGTGAGAGTAAGTGTTGTCCAACTTCTCTCCTGAAAGGTCTATGATTGTAAGGTTATGTCCTGTCCCAGGCGCCCAAAGATCTGTGGGTCGAGAACTGGCCTGTCCAGTCACCTGAAGACCCATGGCAGAAACTAGTGACCTTGAGTAGACATCATCCTTGAATCGAGGGACAGCCGATGACAACAATGTCTCCTTATCCTGGACTCCCCCACCAGCTAGGAATTTTCTCTCTACCTTTCAAAACCCTAAAAATCTCAATTAAATCACCCCATAGCCTTCTATATTCCAGGGAACCCAAGTCTAGAGATCTGCAACGTACTTGACAGTAGCTTTCCGGGTAGAGTTTTGAAAATTTTCGATTACAAATATTTAAGAGCGCCACAAAGGAAGAGCAATGAATACACACACCCTTTTCCATGTTAAAGCCTTTTTTGCTGAAGTTTTGAGAAGATCCAGTGAGTAAATAAAATGCCTTTAACTATTTGGCACGTATAGATAAATCTGATTTGGGCCAGGGCTGGCAGAGTGCAGTGACTCCTGGTCCAGGACCTGGGCCACTTGCCCACCCAATCCATTTGGAAGGAAGCCAACATGTAAATAAATTTGAAATTCAAAACAACTGATATGGGGGCTGTTATATATATATCATTTTTATAAAAGGTCTATAGGTGCTGGAAGGTGGGACGGGATTGGGTGGCTAGTTTATTCGGCCGGCACGGAAACGACGGGCTGAATGGCCTCCTTCTGTGGTAATTTTTCCATGGTTCTATGGTAACGCAATAAGCCAACAACGTACAAATTAGAAATTTATTTGTATATCAGTGTAAAAAGTTGCTGAGGTTTTTGTTATAAAGGCAGATTTGCTGAAAGGTGGCGTGTAGGAGGTCTGTAATTACATTTATGACAGATGGGGGAAAAAAGTGTTTTCTTTTCTCAACTGCAAACCATATTCTTAAACTCCTTTCCTGTGTCTCCTCCGCCCTCACCTGACAAGTGCAATAAAGTCCTGAACTTTTTTTTTTATCACAAATGATTGAAACCATTCACTGAAATGCTTCTGCCTTCTTTCTCCACTTCCCCAGGCCCCTGTGCTAACCTTCTCTCAGGTTCCCACCTGCCCTAGCCCTGAACTTGCATTGTTCTCTAGTTTCTCTATCATCACCCCTCATGCCCTCTCTAGAGTTTAACTTGTCCACGAGATCCAACTCCTGCTCGCTCAACTTATTTCCCACGATACTGTTGACCACCAAATTTCCCTTCCTGGATTCCATATTAACTGATATTGTTAGTGGTTCTCTCTCCTCAGATACTGTCCCCCTCTCCTCAAAATAAAAAATCTAACCCCTTTGTCCTTGCAAACAACCCCATTTCCAACATGCCTTTCCTCTCCGAAGTCCTTGAACATGATGTCACCTCACAGATGCGTCTGTGCTTGACAGTATTGGTAGGAGTGACCACCGCACAGTCCCTGTGGAGATGAAGTCCCGCCTTCATATTGAGGATACCCTCCATCGTGTTGTGTGGCACTACCACCGTGCTAAATGGGATAGATTTTGAACAGATCTAGCAATGCAAAACTGGGCATCCATGAGGTGCTGTGGGCTATCAGCAGCAGCAGAACTATACTCAACTACAATCTGTAACCTAAAATAAAAGCAAAATACTGCGGATGCTGGAAATCTGAAATAAAAACAAGAAATGCTGGAAATACTCAGCAGGTCTGGCAGCATCTGTGGAAAGAGAAGCAGAGTTAACGTTTCGGGTCTCTCTTTCCACAATCTGTAATCTCTTGGCCCGGCATATTCCCCACTCTGCTGATATCAAGTCAGGAGACCACCCTGGTCCAATGAAGAGTGCAGGAGGGCATGCCAGGAGCAGCATCAGGCATACCTCAAAATGAGGTGCAAATCTGGTAAAGCTACAACACAGGACTACTTGCATGCCAAACTGCATAAGCAGCATGCGATAAAGCTAAGCAATCCCATAACCAACGGATCAGATCTAAGCTCTGCAGTCCTGCCACGTCCAGCCGTGATTGGTGGTGGACAATTAAACAACTAACTGGAGAAGGTGGCTCCACAATTATCCCCATCCTCAATGATGGGGGAGCCCAGCACATCAGTGCAAAAGATAAGGCTGAAGCATTTACAACAATCTTCAGCCAGAAGTGCCAAGTTGATGATCCATCTCAGCCTCCTCCTGAAGGCCCCAGCATCACAGATGCCAGTCTTCAACCAATTCTATTCACTGCACGTGATATCAAGAAACAACTGAAGGCACTGGATACGGCAAAGGCTATGGGCCCTGACAATATTCCAGCAATAGTACTGAAGACCTGTGCTCCAGAACTTGTCACGCCCCTAGCCAAGCTGTTCCAGTACAGCTACAACACTGGCATCTACCCAGCAATGTGGAAAATTGCCCAGGTATGTCCTGTACACAAAAAGCAGGACAAGTCCAACCCGGCCAATTACCGCCCCATCAGTCTACTTTCAATCATCAGTAAAGTGATGGAAGGTGTCATCGACAGTGCTATCAAGCAGCACTTGCTCAGGGCGGCACAGTGGCGCAGTGGTTAGCACTGCAGCCTCACAGCTCCAGGGACCCGGGTTCGATTCTGGGTACTGCCTGTGCGGAGTTTGAAAGCTCTCCCTGTGACCGCGTGGGTTTTTGCCGGGTGCTCCGATTTCCTCCCACAGCCAAAGACTTGCAGGTGATAGGCAAATTGGCCGTTGTAAATTGCCCCTAGTGTAGGTAGGTGGCAGGGAATATGGAATTAATGTAGGGTTAGTATAAATGGGTGGTTGTTGGTCGGCACAGACTCGGTGGGCCGAAGGGCCTGTTTCAGTGCTGTATCTCTAAAAAAAAAAATAACCTGTTCAGTGATGCTTAGTTTGGGTTCTGCCAGGGCCACTCAGCTCCTTACCTCATCACAGCCTTGGTTCAAACATGGACAAAAGAGCTGAACTCAAGAGGTGAGGTGAGACTGACTACCCCTGATATCAAGGCAGCATTTGACCAAGTATGGCATCAAGAAGCCCTAGCAAAACTGGAGTCACTGGGAATCGGGGGGAAAACTCTCTGCTGGCTGGAGTCATACCTAGCGCAAAAGAAGATGGTTGTGGTTGTTGGAGGTCAGTCATATCAGCTCCAGGACATCACTGCAGGAGTTCCTCAGGGTAGTGTCCTAGGCCCAACCATCTTCAGCTGCTTCATCAATGACCTTCCTTCAATCATAAGGTCAGAAGAGAGGATGTTCGCTGATGCTTGCACAATGCTCAGCACCATTCACGACTCCTCAAATACTGAAGCATGTTAGTGTAGAAATATCCAGGCTTGGGCGGATGAGTGGCAAGTAACACTCGCACCACACAAGTGCCAGGCAATGACCATCGTCAACAAGAGAGAATCTAACCATCTCCCCTTGACATTCAATGACTTTACGATCACTGAATGCCCCACTATCATCCTGGGGCTACCATTGATCAGAAACTGAACTGGAATAGCCATATAAATACCGTGGCTACAAGAGGTCGTCAGAGGCTAGGAATCCTGCAACGAGTAACTCACCTCCTGACTCCCCAAAGCCTGTCCATCATCTACAAGGCACAAGTCAGGAGTGTGATGGAATACTCTCCACTTGCCTGGATGGGTGCAGGTCCAACACTCAAGTTCAACACCATCCAGGACAAAGCAGCCCACTTGATTGGCACCCCATCCACAAACATTCACGCCCTCCACCACCGACACACAGTGGCAGCAGCGTGTACAATCTACAAGATGCACTACAGCAATCCACCAAGGCTCCTTTGACAGCACCTTCCAAACCCGTGACTTCTACCAACTAGAAGGACAAGGGCAGCAAATGCATGGGAACACCACCACCTGCAAGTTCCCCTCCAAGTCACACACCATCCTGACTTGGTACTTCACTGTCGCTGGGTCAAAATCCTGGAACTCCCTTCCTAACAGCACTGTGGGTGCACCTACCTCACATGGACTGCAGCGGTTCAAGAAGGTAGCTCACCACCACCTTCTCAAGGGCAATCAGGGATGGGCAATAAATGCTGGCCTAGTCAGCGACACCCACATCCCATGAATGAATTTTTAAAAAATTCATGCTGATCCTTCCTGGAACTCCATGTTTGAATCCCTCAAATCAGGTTACTGCCCCAGTCACATGACCAAAATGGTTAGCAAAGTCACAAATGACACCCTATGTGATTGTGACAAAGGTAAACTATTCCTCCTCATCCTTCACAACCTGTCTGCAGCCTTTGACATTGTCGATCACATCATCCTCCTCCAATACCTCTCCACTGTCGTCCAGCTGGGTGGGACTGCCCTCGCCTTCTTCCGTTCATATCTAACTAATAGTAGCCAATCACTGGCAATGGTTCCTCTTCCCACTCCCATACTGTTACTTCTGGCGTCCAAGGATCTATCCCAGCCCACTCATTTCTCATCTACATCCTGCCCCTCAATGACTTCATCAGAAAACATAGCATCAGTTTTCACAAGTATACCGACAACATCCACTTCTACCTCTCCTCAAGCCCTACCCAGTCTCTACACTGTCAGACAGCTTGTCTGACATCCAGTATTGGAAGAGTACTTGAACCGATAGTGCAAATAGAAATAAATAAGTACAATTTGAAAGCCATACAGAGACATGGCTACAGGATGGCATAGATTGGGACCTGCACATAGAAGGGTACATGACACTTAGGAACGATAGGAAGCTAGGAAAAGGTGGAGCGGCGGCTCTGTTAATTTCTGATGGTATTAGCACAATATAGAAGGATGGCCCAAGTTCAGGAAACCAGGCTATATACAGAAGCGGTTTGGTAGAGGTGAAAAATGATAATGGCAAGAAGTCACTTGTGGGAGTTATGTACAGGCCCACCTAACAGTAACCACAAGGTAGGATGGAGTATAAAGGAAGTAATAATGGGAAATAATGTCAGAAAGGTACGGTGATAATAATGAGGGATTTTAATCTACATATAGACTGGAAAAATCAGATAGACAAAGGTACCCTAGATGAGGAGTTCATAGAGTGTTTTAGGGATAGTTTCTTAGAACAGCACATTCTGAAGCCAGAGAGCAGGCTTTATAGACCTGGTATTGTGCAACAAGATAGGATTAATTAATTACCGCATAGTGAAGGCGCCCCTAGGCAGCAGCAATTATATGATGATTGAATTTTACATTCAGTTTGAGAAAGAGAAGAGTGGGTCTAAGACTAGTATTTTAAACTTAAATAAGGGCAATTGAAGGCATGAAATAAGGCATGAAATAAGGCATGAAGGCAGTGGATAGTCAGAAGCTTTTTCCCAGGGTGGAAGAGTCAGTTACTAGGGGACATAGGTTTAAGGTGCGAGGGGCAAAGTTTAGAGGGGATGTGCAAGGCAAGTTCTTTACACAGAGGGTGGTGAGTGCCTGGAACTTGCTGCCAGGGGAGGTGATGGAAGCAGGTACGATAGTGACGTTTAAGAGGCATCTTGACAAATAACATGAATAGGATGGGAATAGAGGGATATGGGCCCCAAAAGTGCAGAAGGTTTTAGTTTAGGCAGGCATCAAGATCAGCGCAGGTTTGGAGGGCCGAATGGCCTGTTCCTGTGCTGTACTGTTCTTTAAAGAAGAGCAAGCTAAAGTGAACCGGCAAATTAGTTAAAGGAATAGGTCAACAGAGATGCAGTGGCAGACATTTAAGGGGACATTTCAGAATACACAGATACATTCCAATGAGAAAGAAAAATTCCAAGGGGAGGACCCACCATCCATGGTTAACTAAAAAACAAAGATATCAACTTAAAGAAAAAAAACATATAATTGCGCAAAGATGGGTGGAAGGTCGGAAGATTGGACAGAATATAAAAAGCAGCAAGGATGGACTAAAAGAATAATGAGGTAAAAATTAGAGTACGAGAGAAAGCTAGCTAGAAATATAAAAACAGATAGCAAGAGTTTCTCTAGATATTTAAAGAAGAAAAGTTAACAAAGTGAGTGTTTGTCCTAAATGTTAGAAGATGTTATAGCAGGGCATTTAGAAAAACTTTAAGGTAATCAGGCAGAGCCAACATGGTTTTGTGGAAGGGAAATCATATTTAACCAATTTATTTGAGTTCTTTGAGGGAGTAACATGCGCTGTGGATAAAGGGGAACCAGTGGATTTCCAGGAAGACATTTAATAGGTGCGACATCAAAGGTTATTGTGGAAAATAAAAGCTTGTGATATGGGGGTAACATACTGGCATGAATAGAAGATTGGCTAGCTAACAGGAAACAGAGAGTAGGCATAAATGGGTCATTTTCTGGTTGGCAAGATGTAATGAGTGGTGTGCCACAGGGATCAGTTCTGGGGCCTCAACTTTTTACAATTTATATAAACAAAGTGAATCTTGACCATGCAGCCAGCCGGTGACGTCATCCAACTACCAACCTGCGCACATGCGCAAATGGGCGCCTGATCTCTGCGTGTGCGCTGCGTTCTACATTGCCAGGACCAAATGGTGCATGCGTGGATGATGTCATCGCGTAAATTGCCAGGACTGGTACACGCATGCGCACATGACGTCATCGCATAGCACGGGCGAGAGAGCAAGCGGAGAGAGCGCGTGGGGAGAAGCAGGGAGAGAGCCTGGGGTGTAACGAGAGAGCGCGGCCCAAAACCTTGGTGGCAGCGGTGGCCCTGGCCCGCTCCCTCCTCCCTGACCCGCCCGCTCTCTCCCTCCTGCCACGGTGTGCTGCCATGTGTTTAGATTGCCTTAGTGTGATTATTTGAGCAGCACCATCTGTAGTCCTGGCACCTGCTGACATCGCAGACTTTGACGTTTTAGTGGCACAGGCTGCATTTGCGCCTGTGCCACTGCAGCGCCATCTAGTGGCAGCATTGTCAGCAAACGCAGCCTTTTTTAAATGACTTGGATGAAGGGACTGAAGGTATGGCTGCTAAATTTGCTGATGACACAAAGATAGGGAAGTAAATTGTAAAGATGACATAAGGAGGCTACAAAAGGGATACAGATAGGTTCAGGGAGTGGGCAAAGATCTGGCAAATGGAGCATGATGTGGGAAAATGTGAAACTGTCCATTTTGGCAGGAAGAATAAAAACGCATATTACCTAAATGTTGAGAGATTGCAGAGCTCCGACATGCAGAGGGGTCTGGATGCCCTAGTGCATGAATCGTAAAAGGTTAGTATGCAGGTTCAGCAAATAATTAGGAAAGCTAATAGAATGTTATCATTTATTGCGAGGGGAATTGAATACTAAAGTAGGGAGGTTATGCTACAGTTATACAGGGCATTCATGAGACCACATCTGGAATGCTGTGTACAGAACTGGTCTCCCAAATCTGTACAGCTGAGAAAGGGGCTTTTTGTCCCACTGTTACATTATTCATTTTGACCAGGCATACATTGGTCACCCTCAGTGCAAAGCATGATGACAGTCCCACAGCAGCCCTAAAGACCAAGTGTCCTATTTAAAGATGGGTTGTTTGCCCCAATTTGGGCACAGCCCGAAGAAAAGTGATCAAAAATTCTATGCTTCAATCTACTATCCGTGGGTTGAACAGAACTATTTTAAAACATGCTTGTTGAAATATGAGGCTGACGTGCACTGATGTGTCAAATGATCTCAAGTTTGCCAGAGGCCTTAGAAAGACTACCATCGATTGAAAGCTAGTGAAACCTGACACTGATAATTGCCGATGGCTTGCAGATTCAGGTTCTTTACGCAAGATGTATCGCACCTACTTTTAGTATGGTAAAAGCCAACAGAACCACTGTTAACACAGGTGGGCTTTGCAATTAAAAATTATTATAATTGATGGTCTAGTACCCTGTTACAATATCAAAGTATGATACCTTTAAGAATATCTGCTGCTGGGGACTTCGCTTACATTAATCATATATGACTTAACACTTTGCTCCTCCTTGGAAGATAATCACATGCTCTATCAGCAACATGATAGTGTCAACAGGAAGCTACCAACAGGACAGCGATTCTATCAATCAGGAGACTTAAATGCTAGAGTTGGCTTTGATCATGAGATGGGAGTATGTAAAGGATCTTTTCGATGGACAGACTGCAGATGCTTCAAAGCCACAGGGTGACCAAGGCTCAGAGTTAAAGATGTTCACTGCTTAACATCGATACTAAAAGCTGGGAAATATATGGCGAACAACAGCCCACAATGGAAGGACTGTGCAGGAAGCCAAAGAAAGGAAAAAGACAGAAAAATGAAATCGCATCAGGATCAAGCATTAATATTGCACATGTTCACCATCTTGCCCTGTAATTTATGCCTGCACCATCTGTGGCAAGGATTACCGCTCATGAATTAGATTCTTAGCCACTTGCCATGTTGATGGATGGTTGCCATATAATGCAATAGCAGGGAACTAACATAACTGTTCAAAGGAGCTAGATTTACTCCAACAGTTCGATAAATTGAGAATTTATGTTTGCCAATTCATCAGCTGCATTTTTTTTCACAAATACAAAAAATGAGAATAGTTTTACAACTTTTGTTTCAATATTAAGGGAATGAGTTTTGAAACAGTCGGGATGATTTACAGACGAGTCAAAAATATTCAACCTCCCTCAAATTTTCTCACAAACCTACTGGTAAACAGAAGCATTATCCACCAAAACAGTGTATTGTGCATTCTCACCTCACACTATACTCATATGGCCCCCCAAAATGGTGGCTTTCTTTAACTATGTGTGTTTCTATCCTGCTGCCTAGCACTTTGTCCCACTCCCTCTTGTTTGTGTGCCATCTTTTTCTCTGTGTAAAGCTCTTGCAGACACTTATCACTGTTTGCATCTGACTTTTCCTCACTCTCAAAGTCTTTCCTTCCATCTTCCTCTCCCCTGGACAGACAAGTCATAGCTGAAAGAAAATGGGTTGCCTCCATGCCATGCCATGGTACGGATGCAGACTAGATGTCTGAGTGTGCCAAATCTCAAGGGTGATAGCAGCTGGGAAACTCACAGATGGTGTCCTGGCAGGGGCTGAAATTGGCAAATGAGAATGACCTACATAAAAAGTGCAACTTCCAGTCCTGGTGAAGACAGTAATGTTTCTGATTTATCAACAACTTGGTTACATTTGTTTTCTTTGGGAAAATTCACATACCTGCCACAAAACAGTTTCATAAATGAATTCCACAACTCTGTCCATTATTCTGTGAAGACTACTCCTTTGATATATATTTTCCTTTACCTATGTATTTAATTTTTCTCTCTTATAAGCTGAATACTTGCAAAATAGTATTCCAGAAATGCTAGCGGAGGTAAATGTCTGATATTTCGCAGTATTGTGTGGAGTGGAATTTAGTGTACTTGAGAGGCAGTCCTAGGCTTTGGCAGTTTTTGGGCAAAGGTCCTGGAGTTTAGAAGCATGAAGGGTTCCTTTGATCTAGCATCACAGCAGAAAGCAAAACTAAAACTAAATCTGATGTTTGACTAACTATTGGATTCCTGATGGCTGCGAACGTTGAGAGCATGGGCCTGACAGCACTGGGTGGGAAGGGGAAACCCCCTATTGGTGTGGCTGAGTGTGTATGCATGCACACGTGAAAGGCAGAGTGGGTCAGATAATTAGCAATATTTACCATCACCAGAACAAAGGTGTATCCACGTGACACTGAAGACATTCCATTTGCTTAACAATCCAATATTTTGGGAGTAAATAAATTAGGGCGAGGAAAAAACACTCCAAACAAAATTTTCTCAAGTTTATAGTCATAAAAGCTATGACAGGTTTGCAATCAGCATTGTGTTATTTGTCTCACACATGTATGTGCACAGAGTCACACACAGCCTTGCTGTGCAAAAAGAGTGCAAACTTTATCTGAATGATGTTTTAGAAATTCATCTGCAAACTTTTATGAAAAAAATTTTGAATGACTGACCACAAACTGCTAGAAGGTTGAGTAAAATATTCCAGTTTGGCTGCTTAAATAGTAATGATGGATTTTGGGAAATTGTAATGCTGTATACCACCAGACTGCATTATTTGGCTTCAACTCAGTCATAGCTCTGAATAAAGGTATAAAGCCCAAATTTTTGTAAACAGATATTACCTTCAATTAAAAATCTAAAAGGTATTAATAATACAAATAAATTCAATGGACAAATGTGTTATTGGTGAATGTGTAATTTATTTTTTTCATCTTTAAAATAGAAGTTCCAGTTTACATAGCGTTTTACATTAGAATTCCCATTAGAAATATTTACATAGCACCTAGCAATGGGAAATCATGACCAAGTACCAGTTTGTGGACAGGAAATGTACTCCATTCAGATATTAATATAACTTTTATATATATAGTACCTGCTTATTGTTTTAGGTTAAACACTAATTTTTCCAGGATTTACTTGGAAAAATACTTACCATTTAACCAAGTTTCTCTATTTTGCGCTTCTTGTAACAGTCCAAATCTGAATTGATCTGAAGTTCCAGCTGGAAAGAGAAGAATTACATCAGTAACATTTTGTTTTAGGCTACCTGGTGTCCCCTCTAATTCATGGGATATTGTTCCACAGGTACCCACCAGAACCTTGCCCGAGTGGTCATTATTCACAAGAGTCCAATAAATAGCGATAGACTATTAAGAATAGAACACATCACAACAGAGGCCAAAACTATAATACTGCCACATATCTAAAAGATGTGCATTTTTAGCAAGTGTTATTGGAATGTGATCAAAAGCAGCAATCATAGCAGCTATTCCCTCTCCAACCCAGGGATGTAAAGGACAATTATTAGTGCCCTACCCACTGCTTCACCTATGTTCAACTAATTTTGCACAAACCACGGATCAAACCTGGGCTTTAATCTCAAATATGGGACTGACACTAACTGGAATTTAGTGCTAAGTAGAGTAAATAGCTCCAGATGTTTGGCCAACCATCACAGAGTCTGCAGACATTACGGAGACCAATTTTTCAGCCCTGCAGAGTTCCATGATATAACTGAACTTTCTGACCTAACTTATTTCGAGCTTCGCAAAAATAAAACTATCCTTGTTCAACTTTCATCTTTCTTTCTATTAATAACAATTTTGAAGTTATCCCGCAATGTAGATGCATCAATCACCAGTTAGAAAGGCTCACAGAGGCAGACCATTAGATCCTATCCATACAAATTAAAAGTTTGTATAATTGATAGCTAAATTTTGTAAATTAACACTTCTATTTTACAAAATGCATTTATGTGACAGTATAAAAAATAATCAATAGTAATATGCATTCTTGTTGAGACAAATACAATATATTGTTAAATCATATTTTTAGCTATTTAATAGACAGTATTGGTAGTGGTGAAAAAACTGGAAAAACAAGTGCACAGTTCCTGAATACATCGGTTTGGAAACTAATTAACAAGTGTCTTTCCTGTTACTCTTTGCCTAGGCAAGAACCAAACTATCCAAGTTACAAACAATTTTCAGATGTTTTTTTTTCTCATTATAATGTGACCTGAAGCAATTTACACAATTTTGTTAGGCAATTCTGCATTGATCCAGTAGATCAAGTTATCTTTTGAGCTTGGGCAACATAACTCAACAAGTTCTACATCTCTTACTTCATTCTGCAAATTTTGCTCAGGAGGCCATGGGAAAAGGAGGAAAAGCAATCTTACTGAAATTACAAATACTTTGTCAGATACGCCAATATTGTTTGCAAAGACAGCGCATGTTAAATTAACTTAATAGGTATGGGATTATTCATTCTTACATATGGTATTACTCAAACTCATATGCAGTTCAACCTCCACATAGAACTGAATATTCAAGTCAGAGACTGGAAAACTGAATAATGGTCTTTTATAGAGCTGCATGGCAGGGCAATCATTTTCATAAGTAATTAACATTACACACCAAAAATTCTTAGAAGAATTTTATTATGAAGCTCAAGTTGCACCAAGTCCAAAACAGAACTGGGAAGGAAAAATAATTTTCATATGTAGAGACTGGACTACAAAAATGGTAAATTATACTTACACTAACAAATTTGACACCAACATTTGCCACATAAAACCTCATTATCCTGAAGCAATACGGGAAGCAAAAACTGGAGCAAAATTCTTTGATGCAGACATTGGGACCAGTTCGAGGCTAGCTCAAAATCAATGAAGTCAATAGATGGAGCACTCACTGGCTTGAGGAAACAAATGGTCCTAAATTTAGGAGGAACTCCTATGAACTGAAGTCTGCCCGATATTCTCAAGTACAAGTAAAGCCCAGCTCTTATACATGAATAACACGGCCGGCTTCAGTAAACAATGGAGACATGCAAAAGAGAGAAAATCACAACTTGGATAGCTTTAGGTTTCCCATCACTTTTTGAAGGCAATTGTGGCTGTTTCTACATTATCAAAATGGACTAAGATCTTTCGCATCTACAAGATAACTAGATAAACTCAGCAGGGTTTGTCTGCAAAATGGAATGCTTCGAACAGTAAATTGCACCCTTGCCTGCTGTCAAACATGAACCCCAAAACCAAGTAAGTAGCCACAGAACCAAGTGTTTGGATAATATCCATCTTACTCTCAGAAATATGTCTATCACATCTGAGCCATAGTTTTAGCTTATCTGTGCAAAATACATAGAGCAACATAGGAATTGGATTGGGTCATTTAGCCTCTCAAGACTGTTCATTCACAGCTGATCTGAGTCACATACCTGCTTTTGCACCATATCCCTGAATGCCTTGAGTTAGCAAAAACTCTCAGTTTTAAAATTAATTGAACAGCATCAAGTGCCATTTGCAAAGACAGTTCCAACTTCTCCCACCCACTGCATTAAATGTTTCCTAATTGCACCCCTGAAAGGCCTGACTTTATTTTTTCGATTATGTCCCTGTTCCTAAACTCCCCAACCTGCAAAAATAGTTTCTCTGTCAACCTTATCTGTTCCCCTTGAAAATTTCTATCAAATCATCCCTTAACCTTCGAAATTCCAATGAACAAAACCTTAGTTTGTGTAATCTTTCCTTGTAACTTAACCCTTGGAATCCAGGTAACATTCTCGTAAATCTGCACTCCCTCGGGGATCAATATATTCCTAAGGTGGGGTACTCAGAATTGCTCACAGTACTCGAGTTGTCTAACCAGGACTTTGTACAGCTGTAGCTAACTTCTACCCCTTTATATTCCAGTCCTCGAAAGGCCAGCATTCCATTAGCCTGATAATTTTTATTAGTCCATGACATTTTAATGATCTATGTACCTGAACCCCCTAAATCTCTTTGGACCTCCACTGTTTCTAACTTATCACTGTTTAAAACAGGGTTGGCCAACATACAGCCCGCCAAAGGTTTCCATCCGGCCCACAAATATATTTCAGATATGAGAAATTTACCATTGTCTTCTTCTTTCAGACCCTTTTAAAAAATGGCATCAGTTTTGGGCAGATTTGGGGTTTTCTGGCAATTTCCAACTGTTTTTTTTTTAAAAGCCTACTGGAAAACCCCAAAACTGTCCAAAGTTCATAAACAGCTGTTCCCAATATCAGCACCTGTCAGCTGTGAAAATGACAGCACGATTTAAAAAAAAAAATGACCTACAGCAAAGCTGCTGCGCTGAGTGCTCCCACACCCTGCAACTGTCAGAGAGAGGGCGAGGGGGGAGGCGTGCTGGGCATGGCAGGGGCACGCAGTAAGGCAGGGGCGCGCGCAGGAGGCACGGCAGCCACAGAGTGACAGCACGAGGAAAGCAGTGGGTGGAGGGAAACAGAGAGAAGGGGAGGCAGAGAGAAAGGGGTGGGGACACAGAGAGAGAGAGAGAGAGAGAGAGAGAGGGGGGGGGGGAGGGGAAGTGGGAGGGATGGGGGGAGGGTGTGAGTGTGAAATCAGGATCACTCCTGCCAGATGGACATCTATCTGAAATATTTCGCACTGCTACAAGAAGTTTGCAGGCAAACAATGACTACTTGTGCAAGAAAATTAAATGCTAGGTATCTTACTTTATCAGTGTCCAACCTAGTGATAATTCAATAAATTAATCTTCTCATTTAAAGCTTCTTCACAAAAATGCACAATTGTTCTTGTTTTGATTAACAGTAAGATAACTTTTTAATGCCTTGATCTTCATGAAATTGCCTTACCGATGCCCCATGTAAGGCAAACATTGTAATGTGGTCCCACATGTGAAAAGTTTGGACAACCTAGTTTATAAAGTACTCTGCTCTACTCTTTTAAGGTCCAAAGTGGGTAACCTGAAATGTATTTGCCACAGTTTTGTCCATTTACTTAAGCTATTCATATCTCTTCATAATTTTACACTTCCAACAACACGACTTACAATGCTGCCCATCTGTGCCATCTGCAAACTTGGATATGCAGCTTTCTATCCAATCATCTAAGTCATTAATAAAAAGTGAAAAGTTGAGGCTCCAACACAGATCCAATTGTAATACCTGCCAGATAGCACTACTCTCGTCTCCTGCCACTCAGCCAATTTCTTAACCAGGTCAATAATTTACCATCAATTCTATGAGTTCCAACTTGAGCTGTTCCATCTTGAGCTGACAGTCTCTTAAGATGGGATTTATCAAATACCTTCTGAAAGTCCATATAAATTTCAAAAGACATTGCCCTGTCCACCACTTTAGTCACCTTCAAAATAGCTGGTGTGTTGGGCATGATCGATCCTTCACAAATCCATGCTGGCTCTCTCTGACCAGCTGAAGATTTTCAAGGTGTTCAGTCATTATTTTTAAATATGGACTCTAGTAATTTCCTGGCAATAGATGTTTGGCTTTCCTAAATAGTGGAGTGACATGCACAATTTTCCAATCTAAAGGACCGGTTGCCAAATCGAGAGAACTTTGGAAGATTATAGTTAGGGCATCTGTAATGTTCTCTTACTTCCTTTAAAACCCTGGGATAAAAACCATCTAGACTTGGGGATTTGTCACTCTTCAATGCCATTATTTTCTTCATTACTGTTATTTTGCTTGCATTAGTTTTGGTCAGTGCCTAACTCGTTCTGTAAGTAGATCTCATTTGAATGGTTGCCCAGATGCTTAGTAAGGTAGGAACAGGTGTTGGCCATTCAATACCTCAAACCTGTAGTGCACACTAAGTCAGATAATGGCGATGTATCTTAAGTCCATCTGCCTTGGCTCATATCCCTTAATGCCCTCGTCTTATTGAAAAAATCTATCCTCCACTTTTCCAGTTTCTGCATTTTTTTCTGGCTGGTGGGAGGGGCAGGCAAACAGATGGAGAACTTGAGATACACATTTTTTAAATCAAACAAGGAATGTGTTTTTCATGAAGGTTCCTTGAAATAGGCATACCACATGATATGGGACTGAGCCATTCAGATCAACAGGACCCTAGGTGCATTCCCTGGTTTGTGCTAAGTTGTGCTCATGGATTTGGGGGTAATATATTCGCATAGATAGAGGATTGGTTAATGGACAGGAAGCAATCGGTGGGCATAAACGAGGCATTTACAAGTTGGCAGACAGTGAGTAGAGGAGTGCCACAGTGATAAGTACTGGGGCACCAGCTATTTAAAATCTATATTAATGATGTGATGGAAACCCCACCTGCCAAGAATGAGGCATATTAATTCCATCATATGTAACATTAATTTTAAACTCTTACTGGACTAAAAACATGGATGCACCTGCATTCTAAAAGGACAGTGGCTGGAAACATTTGCATTCTAAGACAGTTTCCTGGAGAAGTCAATGGAACTGCTCCCTGATTCAATTAACTAAATGCATTTTGATTAGAAGACATTGAGACTGTGAAGATCAGCATTCCAGCCCCCTATTGAGGACATCTAAGATTGGAAAGCATCCACAAAACTCGACGGGCAGGTTGTCCCGAAAAAAGCTAGTCACATGACTGGCCTGCTGGCCCCGGTTTGGTTTGAATTGTGTTCACAGAACAGTTTGGGTCAGACTGCAATCTGAAGACAAAGAGAAGGAAGGTCTCTCCCTCTCTCACGAAAAGAGACTGCAACTGGATTTCCAGAAGACAAAAAACCATCGAAACAAGTTTGAAAGAGTGTAATGGGCCCCAACGACACGGCAAGATTTAACTGAAACTCCAAGACTTTACATCGAACTCAAAAGACAGTAAATGAACTCCAGCGATTGCTTCAAACCTTTCCCCTTGATTCTTTCTCCTTTTCTGTTTCCATCTGCGTTGTTGCTTGCATACGCATGCTAGCGTGGTAGCGTTGCGTATTTTTAGTAGTTTTAACCAAATTAGAGTTTTAAGTTTAATAATCTTGCACCTTTCTTGTCTAAATCTAAGAAAGTCTGACTGGTTGATTTTTTTGCCATTACAATTAGACAGCAGTGAACAAGGATTCACTGAAGGCAAGCTAAAAACACAGTGTTCTTAAAAATTTAACCCCATTACGGTCAAACCAGGAAAAGGCTGTTGGGGAACCCCTAGACCCCTTTCTCACCTGGTCGTAACAGAAAGTTGGGAGCTAGCGTCGCATTCAATCCACAGACAAACGAGAATTTGGAAGTGGGAAGTCAAAGTGATCCCAATCAAAAAGAGAACAGATTTGAATATAGGTTGTCTTGTGGTTGTATGTGCTGGAATACTAACATGTCTGCGACTGAAGCCAGTAACTCCCCAAGCCAGGTTGAAGTAACTTGGGATAAGTTAAAAGCACTGTCTACGGAAGAGTTGAGAAAAATGGCTGAGCAATGTGGCATCACCGTCTGTGCCAAGACTAGAAAGTCTGAACTCCTAGGACCAGTGGCTAACCATTTTTCCCTTGAATCTAGAGCAAAAACAGGGTCAGAAATAGACTCCGACAGGGTATTGCCAGCAAAGATATAATTGGAACAAAGGAAACTTGAATTTGAAGAGAGAGGCAGGAGAAAGAAAAAGAGAAAGAACCTTCCAGAAGGAAGGTGAGGAAAGAGCACTGAGGCGGCTTGAATTAACTAGGGGATGACAGAGTAACCCCAGTGAAAGCATGGCCAATATGGAGGATCGTAGTTCAGGGCTGGGTACTGAATTGTTAAAATTTCCTCAACTGATCCCAATGAGGGAGACATGGAAGCATTTTTTGTATCTTTTGAAAAACTTGCAAGGTAGTTAAAGTGGCCAGCTGAGACTTGGAATCTTCTGTTACAAAGCAAGTTAACAGGAAAAGCTCATAAGGTTTATTCCCTGTTGCCAGATGAGTGTTCATCAAATTATGAACTGACAAAAAATGCTACCCTCGGGGCATATGAACTAGTACCGGAAGTCTATCGCCAAATATTCTGAACCTTCAAGAAGCAAGCTGATCAAACTTACCTGGAGTTTGTGAGAAGTAAGCAGCTGGCTTTTGACCAGTGGATGATGGCTCAAAGTGCAGCTCAGCTATGAAAATTTTTCTTGAGCAATTTAAAAATTCTCTCCCACTCTCCATAAAGACACATGTAGAGGAACAAAAAGTTCATAGAGCCAGGCAAGCCACAGTTCTGGCTGATGAGTTTGCTCTCATCTCGAAGTGTTTTTTCAGGGGAAAACCTTTTACTCCCACAAATCCGAAAAGGACAAAGGGTGGGAAGGTGATCGAAGCCCAAGCAGTCCTGGGAGGGAAAGAAAAGCAGGAGACTCAGGGGACCCTCCTCCAGCCAAAAAGGAAGGTGCTGTAAGTAGGAGTGAGACCTAGAGATATGTGTGCTTCCATCGTAATAAAGCTAGTCATTTAAGAGCTGACTGCTGGAAACTAAGAGGAAAGTCAGTAGGGTTAATCACGGCACACCCGCTCAGTGAAGGAAAAAGGACCCTGAACAAGCTATGGCTTTAACTGCAGCAGTAGTAAGGCCCAGGAAACGTACTGCTGTGGGTGCAGGAAAATTTAATAGGATTCCTGAAGGTTATCAGGACCTTGTGTCTGAGGGGCAGTAACCCCATACCCCTCGAGTGGGGCAAGCAAGCCCATAGTAATCCTCAAGGACACAGGGGCCACTAGATCCTTTTCACTAGGAAAAGGCCTGACCTTTACCCCAGAGAGTGCAGTAAACACCAGAATGGTGGTGAATGGTATTGGAGGGCAGTGTACACCTGTCCCTTTACGTTGAGTGCACTTGGAGTGCGACCTAGATTTGAGACCAGTGACTGCAGAGATTGTCCCTAGTTTGCCTGTGGGTAGGGCTGACCTGCTCCTAGGTAATGATCTGGTGGGTGCGAAGGTGGGAGCTTCCCCAGTAATGAAAGAGAGACCGCAGGAGGTCAGAGACACAGGGTAGTGGCAGGTGACAGTCCCCTGCATTTCCCCTGCTTGTGTAGTGAATCGGGCCATGCAGGCAGATGACCAGGAGGTCTGTCTGTCCGAGACCTACTTTGGAAAGTTAGAAGACCCAGGGAAAGAATTAAATGAATCTTCCCTAGCCGAGGCTCAACGAGCCGATGCTGTATTGAGAGAGTTAGCACAAGCTGCTCAGCCTGAAATTGAAACAGAGGGAGTCCCTGACTGCTACTATTAAAAGAATGAGGTACCGATAAGGAAGTGGAGTTTTCCTTGAAGGTCAGACCAAGGAGGGGGACAGTGGTTCACCTGTCACTCGTGCCGCAGAGGTACCAGAGAGAAATATTAAGAATGGCCCATGAGATTACAGTGGCTGTACATGTCGGTATATGACAAACCAAAGCACGCATAAGACAGCAGTCTGACTGGCCAAAATGCCACAAAGATGTGGTGAACTACTGTAAGAGTTGCCACGTGTGCCAGGTTGAGGGGAAGCCCCAACCTGCAGTGAAATCTGCACCCCTAAGTCCTGTATCGGTGCTTGGAGGACCCTCCAGCAGAGGGCTGGTGAACTGTAAGGGACCCCTGCCAAGAACAAAAGGGGACAGGCAGGCACAAGGCTGGCAAACAGTTAGAGAGGAAAGGGGGAAAAGGGACAAAGAGGTCAGAGGAATCCCAAATGGAAACCCCTACTGTCCAGCCAGCCAACCCCGAAATGTTTGAAAAATCTGACCCGACATCCTCCTATGTAAATGCAGACACCAGAAGCACCCCACCAGAGTCGCTAACATTTACAGAAACCTGCAGAGACAAAGAAAGCCCTCTTGAGGTTGATGCCTCACCAAGGTGAAGTGCCGCAGAGGAGTGGAGTAGTATGTGGACAAATAACCTGCAAGCAGGAGTGTCCCAGAGGACAAAGGGAAGATTAGCAAAGAATCCACCCCCACAGTCTGGAGAAAGGGGAACCAACCATCCCCTAAGGTGAAAAGCCCTTGCATGACTCAAAGCACCGAAAGAGAGTTCAGAATGGATCCACCCACTGCTGACTCTCATGAGCAGAATTCTAACCTCCGGCTAATTAAATCTAATCCTCGCCCTCCAGACCTCAACAGGAACAATAGCACCCTAGACGGTCATGGAAATGTGCAAACTGCAAACCTCCCCCAGAAATCACATGCCCATTCCCAAACCATTGCAGGCTGATAGTGAAGAAACTTCAAACCCCTTTGGGCAACATATAGTCAGACCCATCTCAAGGGAAAGGGGCAGTTTAAAGCAGCACTGCTACCAAGAAAAGACAGGCAGTAACAATGTTTAGAATTTCTGAATGAATGAGAGATGTATGTGTGATTTCCTGTACGTATTCTTCTCTCTAGTCTTTTTTAATGAAATGCTCTTCTAAAAATCGCATTTTATCCCGCTGGGTGCGGAGGTGTGATGGAAACCCCACATGCCAAGAATGACTCATATTAATTTCGTCATATGAAACATTAATTTTAAACTCTTACTGGACTAAAAACATGGCTGCACCTGCATTCTAAAAGGACAGTGGCTGGAAACTTTTGCATTTTAAGAGACAGTTGCCTGGAGAAGTCAATGGAACTGCTCCCCGATTCAATTAACCAAATGCATTTTGATCAAAAGACATTGAGGGTGTGAAGATTAGCATTCCAGCCCCTTACTGAGGAGGTCTAAAAAGACTGGAAAGAATCCACAAAATTCGCGGGGCAGGTTGCCCCGAAAAAAAGAGCTAGTCACATGACTGGCCTGCTGGCCCCGGTTTGGTTTGAATTGTGTTCACAGAACAGTTTGGGTCAGACTGAAATGTGAAAACAAAAAGAGAAGGAAGGTTGCTCCCTGTCGCTCCCAGCTGGACTTCCAGAAGACAGAAAACTAAATCGAAACAAGTTTCAAAGACTGCACTGGGCCCCAACGAGACAGCAAGATTTAACTGCAACCCAAAGACTTTACATCGAGCTCAAAAGACAGTAAATAAACTCCAACAATTGCTTCAAACCTTTCCCCCGATTCTCTCTCCTTTTCTGTCTCTATCTGCATGTGTTTATCGCGTATGCATGCTAGCGTGCTCGGGTCACATATTTTTAGTAGTTTTAACCAAATTAGAGTTTTAAGGTTAATACACTTACACCTTTCTTGTTTAAATCGAAGAAAATCTGTCTGATTCATTTCGTTGCCATTACAATTGGACAGCAGCGAACAAGGATTCACTGAGGGGAAGCTAAAAACATGGTGTTTTTAAAAATTAAACCCTGTTATGGTCAAACCAGGAAACAGTTGAGGGGAAACCCCTAGACCCCTTTCTCACCTGGTCGTAACAATGACTTAGATGAAGAGATAGAGTAATATATCTAAGCTTGATGTTACAAAGCTGGGTGGAAAGGTTAGCTGTGGGGAGGTCACAGAGGCTGTAAAGAGATATAGGCAGGTTAAGTGAGTGGGCAACAAGACGACAGATGGAGTGTAATGTAGGGACGTGTGAAGTTATTCACTTTGGTTTAAGAATAGAAAAGTAGACTATCTTTTAAAAGGCGTGAAACCTTTAAGTGTTGCTGTTCAAAGAAACTTTTGTGTGCTTGTACAAGGAACACAAAGTTAGCATGCAGGTACAACAAGCAATTAGGAAAGAAAATGTCATGTTGGCCTTTATTGCAAAGGGATTGAAGTACAGGAATAAGGAAGTCTTACTATAATTGTACAGGGTTTTGGTGAGACCACATCTGAAGGACTGTGCGCAGTTTTGGTCTCCACATTTAAGAAAGGATATACTTGCATTGGAGGCCCTACCGAGAAGGTTCACTAAATTGTTCCCTGGGATGAGGGGGTTGTCCTATAATAAGGCGCTGAGTAAATTGGGCCTATATGCTCTGGAGTTTAGAAGAATGAGGGGCGATCCAATTGAGACATAAAAGATTCTGAAGGGGCTGGATAGGGTAGACACAAGAGATTATTTCCACTGGTCAGGGAATCTAAAACACGGGAGCGGAGTCCCAGGATAAAGGGCCGATGATTTAGGACTGAGATGAGGAGAAATTACTTCACCCAAAGGGTTGTGAATCTTTGGAATTCTCTGCCCCAGAGGGTTGCAGATGCTCCACTGTTGAAAACATTTAAGGCTGGAAAAGACAGATTTTTGGCCTCTCAGGGAATCAAGGGATATGGCAAGTGAGTAGGAAAGTGGAGTTGAACCCCAAGATCAGCCATGATCATACTGAATGGTAGAGCAGGCTCGATGGGCCATATGGTCTACTCCTGCTCCTATTTCTTGACTTCCAGTCACTGCTATTGGATATAGCATACCCCAGGCTAGGTGGTGGAAAATGAATTTCTTTCTAGTGGTCTTTGTTGGATTGAGCATCAATTCAACTGGAATACTATCCCTCGTAAAGAATGTCCACTTGGATAAGGTAATGAAAGACTAGGAGCAAGCTAGTTGATGTGAAAAGAAAAATTGCCACAAACAATTGTAAAGCAACAAATGGGTGTTTTTTTTTAAAAAAAGCACAATCATAAAGGTTCAGAATAAATATACTCCATTAAAAAAGGAAACTTCCAGTAGTATTAGGATGCCATGAAGATTAGAAACCAATTAAAATTCAATGAACCAATGAAGCCTACAAGAATAACTAATGAAAAATCTAAAGGAGAATTTAATAATTAGCAAAGAGGTCAAGAGCATGATAAGGAAATCTAAGATGAAGTATGAGGGGGAAAATTTCAAAAAACATCAAAAGGAACAGTAAAGTGTTTTACTAGTATATAGTTTAAAAATTGTTGAAAGGTAGGACCCGGAGGACAGGGTTGTCAACTTGCAGTTTGTTTTGTGTTGGTGTAAATAATTGGGACGTCAAGACGTACAGGTTGCATCCGAACAAAGCTGGGACCAATATCCTTGCTGGCATGTCAGCTAGTGCTAAAGGGGAGGGTTTAAACTAATTCGGCAATGGTCAAGCACCAACATGTCATGTGCGCGCATACACTGTGGCTCACTAGGTACCACTCTTGTTTGAGTCAGAAGGCCACGGGATTAAATTCACACTCCAGAGATGTGAGCGCAAAAATCTAGGCCAACACTCCAGCGCAGCATGGGAGGAGTGGTACACTGTCGGAGGTACCATCTTTCGGATGAGACGCCAAACAGAAGCTCTGTCTGCTCCCTCAGGTGGGCACAAAAGATCTCCCATGGCACCACTTCAAAGAAAAGCAGGGGAATTACCCTAAGCGTCCTGGCCAATACCTCTTCTCCCAATCAACTCCCTAAAACCTTGATGAGCAAAAAATGGCAGAGGTGGTACTTTGCATTGTTCTTCACTGAAGGGAAGGGTATCAGAGGCGGTGAATCATGATGTGGCTGAGACTGAGATGAGAAATATTATGAATAAACGGCAGATTTTAGGTAAGTTATTTAGACCAGAAGACAGACTGGCAGAGCTTGACAAGATACATCCAAGGAGTCTGAAACAGACAAGGACATGAATTGCAGAGGCCCTAGAAATGATATTTCAGAGCACTGTTGACTGTGGATGTGTTTCCAGAGACCTGGAGAATGGAAAAAAAGGGAGTCAGAACAAATTTGGATAATTATAGGCTTATCAGTGGCAGGGGAAAAAAAATACATTCAGGATGAAAGAGGAAACCATTAAGTAGCCAGCATGGATTTCAGAAAGATAATCCGACTGAATAAACCTCAATTATTGGAGGAGTTTACAGACATGGCAGATGGAGAAAATGCAGAGGGTGTTGTGTGAATGGACTTTCGGAAAGCTTTTGACAAGGTACTACGCTGCAATTTACTAGAGAAGATTGAAGGAGACCTAATTAGAGGGAGGATGACAAGATGGTTCGAAGAGAGAAAACAGAATAGGACTTAAGGGCAGTTTTTCCAGGGTGGTTGGAAGTGGGTAATGGTGTCTCAGAGTACAGTTCTGCAGTCACTTTTGTTCACTGTGTATATCCAATAATTTAGATGCAAGTCTAGACTATGGTGTCAAAATTTGTGAAGATCAAAATAAGAGGTATAGTTAATTCCTTAAAGGATCAAAGGAGGTCTTTGGACATGGGTATTTTGATAAGGTGGGGAATGACCTAAAAATATATGGAATTTAATGCCAGAAATGTGATGCGACACATCTTGGTTAAAAAAAGCAGTAATTATACTCTGAATGGAAGTTGGTTCAATGCTGTAGAAAAGCAAATGGATTTAGATTTCAAGTTCACAGGACATTAGAGACAGCACCTCAGGCTGATACTCTTCAAAAAATAGTTAATGGAAATCTAGTTTTTCGCAAGGCATAGAATTAAAAAGATGCAAGTCTATATGAAATTTTATTTAGAGCTTGGTTCGAGTACAGTGTGTAATATTGGGCTCCACACTAGAGGACGATTTTTTTTTAAATTAGCACTTTTTCATGAGGACAACACAGATTACACGGTGGTATAATACAAGTGTTTAAAATTTGAAAGGATGGAATGGTACGAGTAGAAGCAGACAGTTTCCTGTAGCTAAGGAGTCAAAAGCTAAGGACCATATATACAAGTTTACAGGAAACAGATTTAGGACTGAGGACAGGAGAAACTTCACTGAACAGAATTGTTAGGCTGTGGAATTCACCTCTAGGGTGAATGAGATATGCAGGAACTGTAAATATGCAAGATTAGATTAGGCAGGTGGATACGGGAACAATATAGGTAAAAATGATTCCGGCTATTTGGTCTCATGGATAATATATGCCAACAAATGGCCTATTTCTTTGGTCTGTCTTCTACCTATTTCTAAGTATTTCCTGGCACCTGCAGAACAATTCCTTAAGTTAGTGCCTTTAGGAAAAGGAAGAAAATTTATACGGGAAAGAAAAAACACTAATACTGTGTCACATGCTTTGTTTACGTTTCTTGACTGACTTCTGTATACAGTACCTGTAAATGAGTCTACAGGAATTTCCTGTAATCCATCCTCAGAGAATGCCATGGGTGGCTGTATCATTAAGTTATCTCCAACTCCCTCTTCAACTTTTGGTGCAACGTCATATACAATTCTTCTGGTTATGTGGTTTTTCCTTCGTCCGCTTCGAGGGACTGTCTGATGCAGCATTAATTTTCCTAAACTTCCCCACGAGAAAGCAGGGCTCTGATCTTGAGGTAGCCCCATCTGCAGATCTTTTCCACCATAATCTGAAAAGTTATCTTGACTCCAGGCCGAATCATTAATCTGGTAGCTCTCATTCTGGTCCATTACTGAACCCATATCTAAACTGTAGCCCTCCATTTCATACCTAGCTCTTTCTTCATGCAACCCTCCTGGTGCACAATTATTCAATGCATTTGTAGATTTGACTATCCAAGGACTGCTGGACTCATGTTTCAACATGCCTACAGTGTTGTCTCTTTGGGACCGATTGGAGGATTTTACCTTCTCATACTGCATTATTATTTTCTCTGCCGCATTGGATTTTGTACTGATGTTTAGGGCATCCTTTATAAAACCACGGCAAGCCTGAACAATATCGGTCATTTGTAGATAGCTTGCTACAGACATTACCTCAATTACATTCTGGCTGGTTAATACCAAATGTCCAGAGTACATGAAATCAAGAATGACTGTGAAACCTTGTACTGCAACAACATCGAGGTGAGTTACTGTGACTTGGTCACAACTCTCATTCGGCGTATAGCAATAGAGAGTCTTAAAGTAACGGCTGCCTGCAACTAATATGTTCTTGTGGGCTTTGAAAACCTGACCCTTCACCACAATGTTGACATCACATAAAATCCCTTGCTGCCGCTGTTCATTCAGTTCCTGAAGCAGTTGATAACAATAGGAAATTTCATTTCGATCACTTTTGTACTCACTGTACATCTCATCTGTTGATTTGGATGTGATCGCAGACTCCTGGAAAAACAAACCATACAGAAATTTGTTTTGTAAGTTAAAAGCAAATTACATTCCAGTACAATTTTTTAAGTTGATCTATAATGGAGGTCCAGAGCTGAGAATAAAATAACTTGCATTTTTCAACCAGATTGTGCATGCTTTAAGTGCAATATACAGCACTCTGCTCAAATAATGTGCTGCAACTCAAACCATTTCCTCCTGCACCCATGCTAATCATTCCATTTGTCATTTACAACGTGAGATTGCTGATTAATTTGTGCTAAGGCTGATTCCCTCAGAAGACAAAGCATATTTTCATTCCATTCTTTTAGGCCCGATTCAAACTCAGGCCCCAGAAATGATAGGCGGTGTAGTATCTCACTGTTATATCCATTTCCTCCTACCTAGCTAGTCATTGCAACAAGTGAATTGGGTAGTAGTTTAAGGGTACCATATTTGAATGAAAAATAAGGCATAAAGATTTTTAAGTGGGAAGTAAGGAGCTTGATAGGAAGTAACAATGATCATTTACGACAATAGCGCATTCTGTACTTTTTAAGATCTTAATAGGCTGTTTTTTCTCTGTCTTCAATTTTCTCCCGCTACATCCCCTTTGTGAAGAGAATGGCACATTCTTGGGTACAGGTTTTTGGGCGCTAGTTAACCTCCATTCAATAACTCACCCCACAGCCATTTTTTTTCCCATATGTAATACCACAGGAGACACTATTCATCCATAGCTGAGCCTGTTATCAGGCAACACTAATGCACACTACTAGTAGAGACAGGGGATGGCATTAGTAACATGAATCAGAAATAATTCTTCCCTCCCTGGTACAGAAATTTTCAAATCGAAAGACTGACTAATCAGTCCCTACCGAAGTTTACATATTTCTGAATAGCATCTGAAAGAGGCAGAGCCTACTTTACGAAGTGTGTAATGGGAATTCCCACTCACATGACATTTTTCAGAACACCACATAAGTGAGCAAGTTGATCTCTCAGCAGAAGTTAATTATTTACTTGTGCTATGCAACATTTTCAGTGTTGAATGTCATTAATACAGCACTGGAATTAATCAGCAACGTACTTGAACAGTTTTAAAAAATACATCTAACTGTACTTGGAAGACATTTTCAAATGCACTGCAGAACAGTGAAAACACAAGTTCGTTTCTACAATATTTACCACAAGTGATGTATTACCCTCGTTTTTCTCCCCTTCCCTGTTCTCTTCCTACTGAGACTTCCTGCAAGCAATGAACAGGTGCCATGGTTTCCCCCTTTACCATGTGTCATTGGACCAGTTGTTCGGAAGAGCTGCACAACAGCCTGGATACCATTCTTCCTTCAATGTTTTAGTAGCTTTGATGAGTGTAACCTAATATCAGTACCATATGGAGTATCACAATGCATAAAGTGAAAAGAAACACTGTTTAAGCATCTATTGCATTTTAGAACACTAGCACATTGTCAGTTTAAGATAATTTTTCATCAGTTTTATAACTCACAAATAAATGAGTTTCTCTAAAAAGTTATAAAATGAAACAAAACCTTAAATCTTCAGACAATTCATGGATTTTTTTTAATAACATGAATCCTTCTGATTGTTAAAGCTTATAGCAATTTGGGGAATCTCAATCAATTACCTAAAACTAGAGTTTAAAAACAAAATAATCTGAAAATCTATTTAATTGGTTCTATATATTTGTACTAATTTTTGGTAGGCTTTAGTTTGAACAAACAATACAGGTAAGAGTGTCTGGAAGAATTACAAAATAGGGGACTGAAGTAAATAGAATATGAGAAGCACTTTAGCACTTTGAAATTAATGGGTTCGTCGGGAGAGAACAAGGATCTCTCCAGCACTCACATGTACACAAACATTTCACAGTTATATAGCAAAATAATGTTAAATTGCAATTTTAGATCGATTTTAATTAATTAAAAAGAGCCAGTGTGAACAACACTGAACTCTTCACTTACAAATGTCTTTATTCCAGCAATCGAGATGTTGGCAGAGGGGAGCGGCAGAGAGAGAGAGAGAGCGAGAGAGAGTAACAAAGCCAAAATTTCCACCAGCTCCATTCAAGAATATCTTCTTGAGGACTGGCTAAGGAGTTGCATTACTATTTACAGATACAGCTGGAAGGTAGATCATCCAACCCTGCAAATAAACATAGTGGATATAGATGGAAACACCATTTCACCACTTTCTCTGGAGAAAAAAAAAAGGGAAATAAAAGAGTTTTCAAAGCAGGCAGGGTTCCTCCTGTATCAGAGGAGGCAGTCTGCATGTGCGCAGTATATTTGATGTCCAGTAATTGTTAACTTTTGGACAGAAAAACAAACCACAGGATTTTTTTTTTTAAATTCAAAAGCAAAATCACACTTTGCTGCTTACACTTGATGTAATTTCCTGGTCATAATTGGAGACTACAAACAAAGAGAGAATACTTGTACTATGCTACCCAAGCTGCAAATTAGCATTTCAATTAGCCACACTGTTCTCTTTTTGTAAATAATCTACAACACAACAGTACATGGCTAAGTTGCGTGATGATACAAGTTTACACCCATGATTTTCCACATAAGTCCATTCACAGCCAAACTATCTGCCGACTATCTGAACATACGTCCTCTTCCCATTCCACAAAGTTGGTGTGCAAGGCTTCTACCCCACTTCATGTGTAATCATACTAAAATCAGCAACAGTACTCACAAATCTTGTCCCCCCCCAAAAAGGAAATGGAGAATAGCAGAGGTGGAAACATTTAATTTATTTTTTATAGAAAATATAAATATATAATATTTATATATAATTATATATATAGAAATTATTATATAGGGCTGAATTGTAATGGTTGAACCCACTTCAGTATAGAAGGCTGGCAACAGGTCAGGAACCCGACTGTTCATGAAGGGAGTTTTCTGTGGCTTTCTAACTGAGCCACGGCAAAAGCATCCCACTTCCAGGTTCCCTGACCAATGCGGAACTGGCTCAAGACCCACACCTGACTTTTGAAGCCTCAATATTTAAAGGGGACCCCAGTGAGGGACAGAATGGAAGCATTCTACAACTGGCAACAGAGGGGCAACAACAGTAGCAACACGAATTTGCAAAGAGAGTGCACCCCGGTTTTCTGAGATATCCCTGGAAATCATGCTACGGGCTAGAAGGACCCGCAGAAATTTTGTTCCCAGTGGATGGGAGGAAAAAGCCTGCCTCTGAAATCAAACCAGCATGGTTGAGGTGGTAAGCAGCAGGAGTGTGGTACTTCGCTCCTGGATACAGTGCCACAGAAGTGCAATGGCCTCATCAGGAAAAGAAAGCCAAGTGGCATACCACATTCAAGTGCCAACTCTCTCACTCTGACTTCCTCAGCTTTCTCCTGCACTGCACTCCTCAAACCAACAGACCTTGCTGATCCGCCTATCCCTTTCTCTAGAGGCACCTCCTCACATCCCCATCTGAACAGCCACCAGTGACACTCACCCTCATCTTACTGACCAGTCATCCTTCACAAATGCTGTCCTACCATCCTCTCAAACCATTCCATTTCTCAAACTCATAGCTCTTTTTCTCCTTGCAGAAGGAACTGCAGAACACCAGGGAGGGGCAGAGAACCGTAGTTAGTCCTCCATTCATAGCCACCTTGACTGTTGCGAAGGATGAATCACTTAAGATAAGCAGAGTCCCAAAATGCAAGGCCACTGGCGATAGAGATGGGGGTCTCCCAGATATCTGGTGACAAAATTAGATATCACATGGCAGGCAACAATTAATCACTCGTTGACATGTCAGCAGCCACTGAAATGATGATCTGCACAATGTTGACTTTGAACCCTTTGACCTTGGCAATTATAATTCACGTCTCTCATCTCCCACTGGTCCTTCAAGTGTCATTCAGCAGCTGGTGCCAGAAGAGCAGGAAGATTCCTCAGAGGTGTCATGCACTGAGGAAGCACCGTCACATGATTCATTTGTACCCTCTACAAACTCAGATACACACACACCTTGGTGAGGACTCCAAGACAGGTAGTTGTGCTGTTGCACAGTGACCCACACATCAGTGAGCAGGGGCAGGGTACAGCAATGGAGAGTCCCCAATGGAAGGCAAAGGACCATACAGGCTCTGCTCAGCTGGACGCAGATGCTGAGCCTCAAGGGCAATCGATGAAGACGACTATTCTGGAGTAGCAGCAGAAAATGTGCGAGGTTCCATCAGCATTTCTGGAGGCACTGCACATGATTGGAGATTGGAGTCTGTCTCCACCATGAGTGCCATGATGTCTCAGGCCAGTGCATTGAAGTCTACCTCCATGGTGAGTGGACACTTACATGGGCCATCAGAATCTGCAAGCAACCGAGTGCATGCTCGCCCTCACCAATGGCCTGCACACTCAGAATGCCAGCTTAAATAAGGAGGAAATACTCGCTCTGGCCCTTCAACGCCTCACTGAAAGGCAGCAACGTGTTCTCCAACTCTTGGCTAGCAGGGAACTGTAGGTGGGCCATAAGGTGGGAAATAGAGAAAGGGCACATACAAGTGGGGACTCTGTTGAAAGCCATCCCATTCCAACCCACCCCACCCATCCACCTCCCCTCCCTTAGTGTGAGTCCCACATGCTGCCTCCTGTCTATGGCCAAATCTGCCCTGCATGGATGCAGGTGAAGCAGTCTTTGGTAGGGTCCTCACAGGCCCCAAAACCCAAAGGGTAGTCACGAGCATCTCAGAGCATTGGAACGAGCAACTGGCCGAGCAACCTGCCTCTTGCTCTGCTGAAGCCTAATGGGCAACAGCACTTGGATATAATAGGAAAAGGAAGAAAAGACTTGGTCTGTCAGGCAAACCCCGCACCTGCCAAGACTGAGGCACACATGATTTTGTAAATGAACATTAAAACTTAAAACTGCAAGACCCTGTCTGGAAGGACATTTGCATAGTACCAGCAGTGTTGGAACAAAAGGGAGCCAAGTCGTTGCTTCCCCAATACACAGAAGTAGCGGTCAGACCAGTTTTAGCTAGCTGTTGAGATTTGAACTTCCAACAAAGTACTTGAGATCAGAAAGCTCCTAGCTCCTGGTTTGATATGACCTGTCTCCTGTCTGCCCTCATCTCACTCTCACCAGCTTCGGAATCCACTGAAGACGCGTAAACTCAAAGAAAGAAAAAGTCTACTATGCGAACAAGGTTGGGCCCCAACGAAATGCAAGACCATATCTTCAATCAAGGACTATAGCTAGTCCAAAGCACAGTAATACGATATTGCCTCAAACTGTCATACTTATCTTTTCTTCGGCTCTTTTCTGTCCCTATTTGCATGTGTGTATCGTGTGTGCATACTAGCGTGGGCGTGTCGTATATCCATAGGCATTAACCGTATTCGAGTTTAAGATTTAATAAATTTCATCTTTCTTCTTTAAACCTGAGAAAGCCTGTTTGTGCTCATTGCTTTATAATTGGAAAGTTGTGAACAAGGATTCACAACAGGGGATCTCAAGACACTGTTTAAAATTAAACCCTGTTAGAATAAGACCAGGTGAAGACTGGGCGGCACAGTGGCGCAGTGGTTAGCACCACAGCCTCACAGCTCCAGCGACCCGGGTTCAGTTCTGGGTACTCTGTGCAGAGTTTGCAAGTTCTCCCTGTGACCACGTGGGTTTCCACCGGGTACTCCGGTTTCCTCCCACAGCCAAAGACTTGCAGGTTGATGGGTAAATTGGCCATTGTAAATTGCCCCTAGTGTAGGTAGGTGGTAGGAGAATTGAGGGAAGGTGAGGATGTGGTAGGGAATATGGGATTAATGTCGGATTAGTATAAATGGGTGGTTAATGGTCGGCACAGATTCGGTGGGCCGGTGGGCCGAAGGGCCTGTTTCAGTGCTGTATCTCTCTATGAATCTAAGATAGTTACCAGACCCTGAGACACCTTTCTCACCGGATCGTAACAGTAGGGATATCATTTGGGTGTTTAAAAGTTTGTTAAATTGTCACTTCTATTATCAATGTTTATGCACCATAAACTTTATTTCAAAGCTTCACTGTCCAGTCACTCCCGTTGTTGCTTGTCGCCAGTCAAGCGGCTTTCGTCCTTGAGGAAAATGGTACAAGTGTAGAAGACAAGCAATGGCTGTCAGTGCGAGGGATGGATTGATGACTGTGGCATTACTTTGTTTTGGGGGCAGGCACAGAGGGTTCAGAACTAGTGTGCCAAATGGCTGCATTGCCCAAGATAAGCTGGAATGTGCCGGAATGAGTCCACCCCATGCATCCCTGGCAGCCAAGATTGCACCTGCAAGTACCCTGGCCACAGCAGGCTCTTCCTCCTCCTCTTAAGTAGCATAGTCCTCACCTTGCTCCTCCTGTCCGCTTTGCTGTGTTATGTTGTGCAAGGCACAGCAGAACAGGATCATTCTGCTGCATATTGCAGGGCACCCCCAGATATGTCCAAGCACCTGAATCACATCTTCAGCATCCCAATGGCTTTCTCAGTGACCACTCCGTGTCCATGTGGCCCCAGCTGTACCATTCCTGTGGGTCAGTGGTAGGGTAGTTCACAGGTGTCGCCACATCCTTAGAGAGTAGCCCTCATCTCCAAGGACTCATTCGCTGACCCAGGTTGGATGCGTGAACATCTGTGGCAAACATAACTGGCACAGAATGACGACATTATGGCAACTTCCTGGGTATCTCACGCAGACATGCATGATAATCTTTCAGTGGTTACATACCAGCTGAATATTAATGGACTATTAAGCTATGAAGAGAGGTTGGATAGGCTTGGGTTGTTTTCACTGGAGCAGAGAAGACTGAGGGGTGACCTGATCGAGGTGTACAAGATTATGAGGGGCATGGACAGGGTGGATAGGGAGCAGCTGTTCCCCTTAGTTGAAGGGTCAGTTATGAGGGGTCACATGTTTAAGGTGAGGGGTGGGACGTTTAAGAGGGATTTGAGGAAGAACTTTTTTACCCAGAGGGTGCTGACAGTCTGGAATGCCCTGCCTGGGAGGGTGGTAGAGGCAGGTTGCCTCACATCCTTTAAAAAGTACCTGGATGAGCACTTGGCACGTCATAACATTCAAGGCTATGGGCCAAGTGCTGGCAAATGGGATTAGGTAGACAGGTCAGGTGTTTTAATGCATCGGTACAGACTCGATGGGCCGAAGGGCCTCTTCTGCACTGTATTATTCTGTGATTCTGTGACTGTAATCCCCTTTGATTGATGAATACTGCTGATGATCTGAGGGAATCCTGATTGCCACATATGTGCAGTCTATGACTCTCTGTACCTGTAGGAATGCAGGCAGAGTAGCAAACCCAAGGGCCCTCTCATTCTGGCTGGTCTCATCAGTATCAAAATAGCAGCCCTGGCAAAGGTTACCTAGGAGATGCACTTGTGCTCAGAAGATTGTGGGATTCTGCAGGTATCACCTGCAGATCCCTGGAAGGAGCCAGAAGTGAAGAAATTCAGGGCTGCGGTGACCTTGACTACCACTGACAAAGCCTGACCATCTGGTCCACTTGGCAGGAGGTCTTCTTCCAGAATGCTGCAAATGTCAGCAATGATCTGCCGTGAATGTTTTGAGTCTGTTGAGGCACTGGATCTCAGTCATGTTCAGAAAGCTCATCCTCTGCCTGTATACCATATGTTGCAGTTATCACCTCCTATGAGCTGGAGCTCGGTGTTCAGCTCTTCTGTCCTCTGGAGCAGCAGGTGGCTGAGAAGGCTGCTACTGGTGCTCCTCCTCTTGTTCCTCATCAGAGGTCCAAGACAAAGCTGCAGAAGCGGCTCCCATGTTGCTGAAGAGGCTGACAGCTAGGAACTGCAGATCAAAGTCAAAGGTAGCAGAAATGACCTCCCAATGTCTTGGAAATCACCTCAAAAGCGGTGAAAACCCGCAGCTCAGTACTTAAAGGCTTTCCAACATATCAATACCTCAGCCCCATCAATCCCTGCTGTCCTCTTGCCTTGTTCAACCGGGCAAGTTTCAGACAGCCCAGGAAAGCTGTGCGCTGGCAATTAAAGCCTGAAAAGATTGAAGATGTAGTCAGTTGCCTATCAGCATATGTTAATTGCAAACCCGCCTGTCCCATGGGGGTTTCCTGCGCTCTAACAAACATGCTGTGTTAAATGCAGAAGTCGGCGAGTTGCTGCCAGGTTCCCAACAATGGCATTTTTTTTTTTGCTTCTTTAACTTCCCACACACACCAACACCCGCCCACTCCATTAAGTTAAAACTCAGCCCATTGTGTTAGCATTTTCATTAATGATGTTTCTAACAGTTAATCAGTTCAATTTTAAGGCTCCTACTTCATTTTTTTTCCATTCAAGTATACAAATATATTTACGTATATATTTTTAAAAGTCTGAGACATAACGTGCATTTATTTTGCCATGATAATCAGCAATAAAGTCTATTAAGAATATCTCAGTCATCTCTCCTCCCATTAGAAGATACTTTACCTAGTCACTGGTCAGAGATCATGTGAAGCTTGCTAAAATCTAAGCATTTAAAGTTATGCTGTTAATAGGAATGCAAGAATTTTGTTGCTCCTAGCTATTTTTGTTTAATTGAAGTCTGGTTAAATCCAGTACCACTGTCAACATTTGCAGCCAGATGCATTGAATCATACAATACAGAAAGAGGCCATTCAGCACATCATGCCAGTTTTTTGAAAGAGATAACCAATTAGTCCCACTTCCCTGCCCTTTCCCCACTGCCCTACAATTTTTTCCCTTCTGTCCAATTCCCTTTTGAAAGTTATTTACTCTGTTTCCACCACCCTTTCAAGCAATACATTCCAGATCATAACTCGCTGCAAAAAAAAACATTTTCATTTCACCTCTGGTTATTTTGCCACTTACCTTAAATATGTATCCTCTAGCAATTGGGGAATGGGCAACCAATGCCTGCAATGCTCACATCCCATGAATGAAAAAAGGATACATGAAGGTGACAACATGTGGGCAACTGGTTTAATGACTGAATAAATCATATTTCATGCTTAGTAAATGCATTCTGGGGCACATATGAAAATTGTTTTACCAACGTATCCATTCCTTGTTAATGAATTACACAGCAAAATGGTATGCAAAAATCACCAATTGGAGGTAGGTATACGGAGACAATGTATTGAGGTGAGGTAAGATGGTCTAACAGAACTATGGGCCAGTTCTGGGTTTTGGTAGAATTGAGAAGTGTTCCTCAGGTTTGAATGTTCTTGGGGTTTAGCAGAATTGCATGGGGGAGGGTGGGAAGGTTGTTCATTTGGCATCATTGTGGAAGGGGAACTTGGGGTGAGGCAGAACTATAGTTGGCAGACACAACTGTAGTCGAATTCAGGTTTTTAGCTGACTGGTGGATTCTTGGCATTTGTCAGATGCGAGCAGAGGGGAAAGGCATAGGCCTCACATCACTGTTTGTGGTTTGGGGGGGTGGGGGGGAAAGAGGAGGGAAGAGAAAGAAAATAGAATCATGGGTGGTTTGTTTGACTTTCTAGGAGATCCCTGTAAACACGTGACACTTGTTGCAAGAAAATATAGACTTTTCAATTATCATCCACAAAATACAATTACAACTATCAAAGTTCAACTCATTTATGCTTCTAATATTGAAATGAAATGAGGAAAGAACGTGTGTGTCTGTTTCCGACAATTGACAGCAATTAAACGGTCTACATGTTCTAATGGTCAAAATAACTGAGATCAGACTATTTTGGCCAAACAGTACAGGTGATAATCAGGTGAGATAATCAGAAGCAGTTCCCTTCAAAACTTGAACAAATTGCTTTTTTGAAAAATGAACTCAATTACAACACGGAAAGGTACTGACTGAATTTAATGCACTTCAAATTTATAGAATACAAAACAAAAGCTACAACTGTGATCAGTAGCCTGTCTTGCCCAAATGCCCCTCACTCTTACATAGGAACTTCGGAGCAAGAGCAGGTGGAGCAGCCCATTGAGCCTGCTCCACCATTCAGTATGATCATGGCTGATCATCTACTTCAATGCCTTTTTTCCACACTATCCTCATATCCCCTTATGTCATTTGTATTTAGAAATCTGTCAATCTCTGCTTTAAACATACTCAATGATTTAACTTCCAATGCCCTCTGGGGTAGAGAATTCCAAAGATTCACAATCCTCTGAATAAAGAAATTTCTCCTCATTTCGGTCCTAAGCGGCTTCCCCCTTATTTTGAAATTGTGTCTCCTGGTTCTAGACTCCCCAACCAGGGGAAATATCTTACCTGCATCTACCCTGGCTAGCCCTTTAAGTATTTTGTAGGTTTCAATGAGATCACCTCTCATTCTCTAAAACTCTAGAGAATACAGGCCCAGTTTCCCCAATCTCTCTTCATAGGACAGTCCAACCATCCCAGGAACATGTCTGGTGAACCTTCACTGCACTCCCTCTACGGTAGTAATAACCTTCCTAAGGCAAGGGGACCAAAACTGCGCACAGTATCCAGGTGCAGTCTAACCAAGGTTCTGTACAATTGAAGCAAGACTTCACTACTCCTGTACTCAAATCCACTTGCGATAAAGGCCAACATACCAATAGCCTTCCTAATAATTGCTTTTTACACCTACATGTTAGCTTTCAATAACTTATTAACAAGGACACCCAGATCCCTTTGCACACCTACACTTTCTAATCTCTTACCATTTAAGAAATATTAACACAGCCTCTTCACAAAAAAACAAAAATAAATTTTACCCAAATTTAAATGGTTTTTGAAATTTTGTCCATCAACTTTTAATCTAGTAATGGATAAATTTAAAGCAGAAACTGCTTAAGAATTGACTTTAAAAAATTCCAGTAGTACAGCTGACTGCATGGTATACATGCATCCTAGCAAATTCAGTACCCTGCAGCATCTCACCATGCATATTCCAAATTCAACTCGAGTCACCACTCTGGCCAAGAAATATCAAAGACGACATTCAGGGTTTTGGGAAAGGTTGAAATTTTCAAGTAAAAACTTTAATCTAAATATTAAAAGACACAAGACAATTTAATAGAAATGTTACATATTATTGGCACTAGAATTGTTAGTCAAAATAAAGGCAAATGAAAAAACCTTAAGTATCTTGAGTAATTTGTGGAACCTGGTGGCCAGATTATCCCATTATGCTCGAGGACAAAGAAATTTCTTATGACAAAGCGTTAACAAAAAGTGACAAATGACAAAAAGTCAATTTCCACTGACAGGAAGTATGCACGTACACAATATCTTTGATATATTGATATTAGTAGATAATCTCGAATTGCTCACAATGTGCCAGAGATATGCTATTGTGTAACATAAGATGTGTTCTGAAATAAGCCTGAAGAATTCAAAACTTGAAAGTACTGTGGAAGAGCAATGTTACCCACAAGAAACATGGACAAAATAAAATCAAAAACGACTGCTGATTAATTTTATAGCAAAGATGATCATGTCACATCAATGTCAATGCTTGGATTTTGATGGAAAAGAAAGCAAGAAAGCCTTGCATTTATATACCGCCTTTCACGACCACAGGATGTCTCAAAGCACTGTCTTGGAATCTGTGGTCTGCAGGATCCTGGGGAGCATGTGTGAGCCATCCTCTGAACAGATGGCTTGTCAAATCTTGTTAGGTGCACTGACTCTGATTTTAAAGATTGTTGGGTTTTTTTTGGGAAGAGACTGAGGTACTGGAACAGACTGTCTTAACTGAAATTGAAACCAAAACCTTCAGGTTTCTGGAGGAAATGAAACTGGTTGGAATCAGATAAAAAGGAGAGAGAGCCATCCAAGCTCAGATAGCAAGGTGCATTTTACAGGCAGTTTGAAGAAAGCGAAGACTGGATCGAGGAGCAGTTTCTGTTATTTAGAGGAACTGATTAAGCAGACCCGTAATACAGTGCACAGGGTTGGCACTAAAAGGCATGCAGAAAGGGAACATTGGTGGATTCAAGCCTGTCGTGAGCAGAACTGAGAAGGTTCTGGAGAAGTATGCCGTTTTTTGGTGAAGACTGTACCTGTGGAGTTCAGGATTAAAGAGGAACTACTGTCAGTTGGGAAGTGGAGGCAGCATCTTAGAAGACAGGATCTGGAGATCTCCCTGAGAAATTTCAGAGTTTTGAAGAACTGTGCGACTGTAATTTGGTGTCATACATTGAATGGACTGCCCAGTAAATCTATGAGACCCATCTTAGTTGTATCTGAGCACGAATGTGCTATTAGTAACATCTTGACCTGGACTTGTCTGGTAATTCATGTTTAATTTATGTCGATTTTGCTTTGATTGTTAAAGTAAAGTTACAAAAGTAAAAATCTTGTCCATTTTTTTATTGGAGTCCTTTGGTAAATTAGGTTCTTTTGGTTTGTTGTCTCCATGGGGATCATAACAGTGCTTTACAGCCAACATATTACTTTTGACATGTAGTCACTGTTGAAATGTAGTGAATTCAGCAGCCAATTTATGCACAGCAAACTCCCATAAACAGCCCTGTGATAACGATCATATAATCTGATTTTAGATCTTGATTGAGGGATAAATACTGGCCAGGATACTGTGGATAACTGCCGTACTCTTCTTTGAAGTAGTGCCAAGGGATCTTTTACGTCCATTCAAAAGATGGCACCTCCGACAATGTGGCACTCCCTTAGTAATGTACTGAAGTGCCAGCTTTGCTTTTTGTGCTCAAGTCCTGGAGTGGGACTTGAACCCACAACTTTTTGACTCAGATGAAAGTGCTACTGAGTCATAGCTGACACAAATGGGTTGAAAAAAAAACTGGCCCATGGAACTGGTTGCATCAAGTTAAAAAGATCTTTGCTCTGCCAAAATTAATGGAATGGCCAGCGGGTATGGGAGAAGGCCTTATTGCTGTGTACACCAGCTCATTCACCCACACACAAAGTTGCACTATGAACTGCCAAATATATACTCTTCATGCGACAGCGCCTTCCTATTTTTTATACGGGCCAGATTTAGAAGCCAATTGCCACCATTCCAGCTTTTGATTAACTAAAAACTGATCTTGCAGCCAGTTAACCTTTTGCAAATTGCTCCTCCTTCCAAAATGTAAATTTCAAGCCAGAAGGAAGAAAAGGCAAAATGAATTTGAAATTTTACTTTTTAAAAGAAATATTTACAAAAGACAGATTAGATTCAGGGAAAATTTAACAATGACATTTAATTAAATACTATTATAATGGCTACAGATTTTAAAATATACACAACACATTGTTTTGATGCTCTTTGGCATTACTTTTCTTTCCCATTCTTCTGTAAAACTCCCAAACAGAAAAGGACATAAGGGAAGGGAAAGAAGAAAGTCGGAAAGCAAGGAGACAAGAATTGAAATGTTCATGTTGCTCTCACGAGTAGAAACCCTATTTAAGTTTGTTAAGTGGCTTTATTATTGGACAAGTTAGTACTTGCTCCATCACCTCAACTTTTGAGTTGAAAACTTTCAAAATCACCAAGCCCAAAGAAACTGCCCTCTGGACCTGCAGTTATCAAAAATTTGAGTTTTCCTAACCTAGAAAAAGAATGGGGGAAGGATGAGGAGGGGGGGGGAAAGAGAGAGAATGGGGGAAGGATGAGGAGGGGGGAAAAAGAGAATGGGGGAAGGATGAGGGGGGGGGGAAAAAGAGAATGGGGGGAGGATGAGGATGGGGGAGAATGGGGGAAGGATGAGGAGGGGGAGAATGGGGGGAGGATGAGGATGGGGGAGAATGGGGGAAGGATGAGGATGGGGGAGAATGGGGGAAGGATGAGGAGGGGGAGAATGGGGGAAGGATGAGGAGGGGGAGAATGGGGGAAGGATGAGGAGGGGGAGAATGGGGGAAGGATGAGGAGGGGGAGAATGGGGGAAGGATGAGGAGGGGGAGAATGGGGGAAGGATGAGGAGGGGGAGAATGGGGGAAGGATGAGGAGGGGGAGAATGGGGGAAGGATGAGGTGGGGGAGAATGGGGGAAGGATGAGGAGATGAAGTGTTCTAGTCAAACAGAGGTAAACATCTTTTAAGTGCTTAGTTGCACAGTCTACCATCACTGCCATAAAACTAGTCCAGACACGAATAGGTATTATAGAAATACTACTGTTTTCTTCAAAAATCCCAATGGCCAAGGTCCTAGAGGATTGGAATTCCCAGCAATTACAAAGATTAAAAACTGCGGAATAAGCACTTATTGTGTTGAAGTGTGATCACATCTGTCTTTTTAACATTGAAGCAACTCACTGGACATCAAAGCCACGAAGAAGAATAGTGAGGTGGTGTTTCAACTTTGGACACAACTGGCGATTCCAGCACCAATTTTGAGGTGCTTGCCACCCGAGTTTTTACTTAAGTACATTTGCATTTTGCCAAACGCAAAATCTGTCACGAACCAGCACAATCAGGCAGTGGTTCAAAATGTAATTTTTTTTTTAGAAAATGTACATTTTGCATTAAAAATATTCCCTGATGTATTTATGACTGGTAACTTGTTAAGTTTGCTTATTACAGCTGAAAACGGATTTATCACAAAAAATAAGCATTTGAAAAGAATTCAGAAAAATTGAGTCTCCGATTTTAAACGGCTTAAAAATATACAAAACTACTTTCTAGTTATATTAGCCTACAGTAATGAATTTCTTAGTACTTTAAAAAAAAATCTTACAATGCATACCTATTAGTGTCCTTGCGCCCAAATGTTTCAACTTAATTTTAGAGCCTCTTTGACGGCCTGCAAGCAAGAGCAATTCGCTGGAAACTCCCCATGGTGATTAATTCAGGCAGGAGAGTGGCCAGTGTTGTGGGCAGGGCCTACTTCTAGCAGAATGGTTTTATTATTGGCTATCCCTCACAGGCGAGGATGATTGTCTTCCGTGAGGCCGATTCGGGATTTATAAATTTTATGGCGTGTAGACATTTGTCGTCATGTGGGATTTCTGATTGTGTATTATTAGTTCGGGTCATGGCTTGTTCGTTCCACCGCTCTCGCTTTTCCTCTTCATTTTGTCGTTGGGTCTCAAAACGCTGGGAGCCTTACCACAGACTCTGCCTCTATCTGTCTCGGTCCAGGCGATGCTCTCCCAGGAGTTGATGTCCATGTTGCATTTCTTAATGTTGGCTTTCAGCACATCTTTGAAATGCTTCTTTTGTCCTCTGGTGCACCTGCCCTGAGTTGGGAGTAGACGACCTGCTTTGGGAGTCTGATATCTGACATCCAAACTATATCAACAACCCAACGAAGCTGATGGCTGATAACCATAGCCTTGATGTGCTTGCTTGAGAGAGGACACTGATGTTGGTTCGCCTGTCCTCCCACCCGATATGCAGGATCTTCCGCAGGCAGCATTGATGAAATGGCTCCAGTGGTTTGAGGTGCCTCCTAAATGTTGTCCATGTTTCAGCCCTGTACTGCAAGGTAGGGATCGCATGACCGCATGATAGACCATGAGCTTGGTTTCAGTTTTGATGTCGTGCTCTTCAAACAAATACTCACTTCCTCAGGTGGCCAAAGGCTGCACCAGCAGATTTCAGGCGATGCTGGATTTCTTCGTCAATGTTAGCCTTCTGTGAAAGATAACTTCCAAGGTACTGGAAGTGTTCGACATTTTCCAGGCACTCATCACGATTTCTAATCAATGGGGCTGGGGCGTGTGCATTTGGAGCTTGCTGATGGAGGACTCTGGTCTTCTGAATGTTGAGTGTAAGTCCCATCTTCTCATATGCCTCAGTAAACACGCTGACGATTTTCTAAAGATCTGTTTCCGACACAGCACTTAGTGCACAGCTCAGCAACTACAAGAAAAAAATGTCGCGAACAACATCAACCTCTCTACATAACATTTTTTGACTTGACAAAAAGGCTTCGACTCTAAATCTTAAGGCACTCTGGAAGATTGTATTGAAGAATGGTTTTAAAACCAGCACAAGAGCTCAGCAACTCAAGTTGCACTTAATACAATTTGCACTTAAAATTCTGTGATCTTTTACGGTATCAGGAGAATTGTGTTGAAAAATCCAGCACAATTAAGCAGAAACTCCAGAACAGTAACTTCAAACCTTCGAAGTTAAACAATGTGACAACTAAAATCTTATTTCCCCAAAGTTAAAGGAAAACTAATTGCTTTAAGGGTTTACAAGTACTGTCGCTCAATATAGAACTTTATCCTTTAAAAAAAAAATTTCTTCCAGTATATGTTAACAAAAGCTAATTCCGTCACATTTTGTGCATGTGATTGGCAAGTTTTCGTGACAGCGCCTATGTATTGTGCCAAGAGGTTTGACCCACTTAGCAGAACTAAACCAACAAAACACAAACTTGCCAAATGGCACTTCCAGCACAGACCTATATATTTTTTTCCGGGAATTAAAATACAGTAATTACTTACAACATTGGCTAACAATCAAGGCAGAGTTTTTATTTGTTCATGGGATGTGGCATCCGCCAGCATTTACTGTTCAACCTAATCGTCCTGGAGAAGGTGGTGAGCTGCTTGAATCGCTCTACTCCACATGGTGTTGGTACTCCCACAGTGCTGTTAGGTAGGGAGTGCTAGAATTTTGACCCAGCGGTGAAGGAATGGCAATATATTTCCAAGTCAGAATGGTGCGTGACTTGGAAGGGAACTTGCAACTGGTAGTGTTTGCATGCGTCTGCTGTCCTTTTTCTTTTAAGCGCGAGAAGGAAGGAGCTGTTGAAGGAGCCTTGGTGCTTTGCTGCAGTGCATCTTGTAGATGGTATACCAGGGTTGTCCAACTTTTTCATGTGAGGGGCCACAATACAATTTTTATCTTACATGGGGGACCGTTGAGACATTTTCGGAAAGATAAAGGCATTAAAATGTTATCTATCAAAACAACAAATGTGCATTTTTGTGAAGAAGCTTTAATTAAGATTAATTTATTGACTTATTTTCTCATCACTATGTTAGCTGCTGATTTAGTGCGATACCTGGAATTTTTTTGCTTGCACAAGTAGTCAATGCCTGCCCTTGTAGCGATGGGGAGCATTCCAGATAGATATCCGTCTATCAGGAGTGATCTTGATCGATCTCTCTCCCTGTGTTAGCACCTCTGTCTGTTCCCCCTCCCTCTGTCCCTCTCCCTCCGACCCCTCCCTCCCTCCACCACGCTCGCTCTGTCTCCCCCCCCAAACCAGGCTCGCTCTGTCTCCGCCCCCCCACAACCACGCTCGCTCTGTCCTCCGTCCCCCCCACAACCACACTCACTGTCCTCCGTCTCCCCCCCCCCAACCACACTCACTGTCCTCCATCTCCCCCCCCCCCAAACCATATTCACTCTGTTCCCCCCCCCAACCACACTCACTGTTACCCCCCCTCCCCCCTTTGTTTTCCCACTCTCTCGCACTTGCAGATAGTGTGACGCTCAGCACACCCGTTTTGTCGGTCAGTTTGTTTAAAAAAATCTTGCTCAGTTTCACAGCTGGCAGCTGCTGAAGTAGAAACGCATTTCCCAACTTGAGATGATTTCTGGCAGGTTTTTTTAAAAAGTCAGAAAACCCTGAATCTGTCCAAATTTGGGAAGCACGTTTCTGTTTCAGGAGCTGTCAGCTGTGAAACTGATAGCGCGATGTTTTTAAAAAGGCCGGTCTGCAAGACAAGAGGAAATTTCCCATCTCCATCCTTGCCAGGTGTCCGTCACTGCGAAATGGCCCGAAGTACAGTTTACATCCGCAGATCCTGGCCCACAGGCCATATGTTGGGTAACCCTATGGTATGCACTGCTGCCACTATGTGCCAGTATTGGAGGGAGTGCACGGTGACGATGGTGGATAGGGTGCCCATCAAGCAGGCTGCTTTGTCCTGGATGGTGTCACGCTTCTTCTGTGTGGTGGAGCTGCATTCATCCAGGCAAGTGGAGAGAATTCCATCACACTCCTGACTTGCGACTTGTCGATGGTGGAATGGCTCTGTGGAGTCTGGAGGTGACTCATTCCCAACAGAACAGCCAGCCTCTGACCTGCTCGTGGCCACAGTATTTATGTAGCTGGTCGAGTTAAGCTTCAGGTCAATAGTGACCATCCCACGATGTTGATGGTGGGGGAATTCCGTGATGACAATGCTACTGAACATCATGGGGTGGTGGTTAAGAATCTCT